>NC_022028.1:39511063-39521920 GCF_000317375.1 Microtus ochrogaster | reverse complement strand
GAGAGAGAGAGAGAGAGAGAGAGAGAGAGAGAGAGAGAGAATGAGAATGCAGGGGCCTCCAGGCAAGGTCCAGTTTTAGGAGCATGCACTTTGAGATGTCAAACGGCCCTTTGGGGATGCTGAGATGTTGAGTGGGACTTGGCTGTATTAATTTGGAGTTCAGGAGAGAGCTCTGGACGTGAGCTTTAGATGTAAGTGTCTCTGGCAATGCTATTGTAAGGCCATGAGAGTAGAAAGAGATTACCAGAGAAATCAGGGTTTCAAAGAATAAACTCAATACAAAACGTGAGACACTAAATAAGGAAACTGCTAAACACTATTGCAGGATGTAGAGAGGCCTGATGAAGGGGAAGCATAGCCTATCCCGGGACAGGAAGGCCCGATGACATACAGATGCAATCGCTCTCGCTGATTACTCTGGACGTAAGGCAAGCCAATAAAAATGCTGTTTTGTCGGTTAAAAGCACATGGACTCACACAATGTAATTTGAATTTCAGTGGAAAAATTGATAATTTTAAAATAAAATAAGAAGACATGTCATGGGACAAAAAAATCTTTAAAAAATGAGAATTGATACAGGCAAATTGGAAAACTTTTTCAGCTGATACAAATGAAAATAATTTTGTTACTATCAGTGAGCCACAGAGGAGTAGCCAAACGAACAACTTGGGAGACTAGACAAAAATCAATGAACTAATAACATACAGATTTTAATTAATTCATCTGTGCGGGGGTGGATAGGCGGACGCAGGCATGCAAGAACACACATGTGGAGTTCAGAGGTCAACTTGCAGGAGTAGGTTCTCCCCTTCCACCATACGGGGCCTGAGCAGTGGTTCCCAACCTTCCTAATGCTGTGACCCATTAACACAGTTCCTAATATGGTGGTGACCCCCCCAACCATAAAATTATTTTCATGGCTACTTCATAACAATAAACTGTAATTTTGCAACCATTATGAACTGTAATGTACATATCTGTGTTTCCTGGTTGTCTTAGGCGACCCCTGTGAAAAGGTCTTTCAATCCCGAATGGGGTCGTGACCCACAGGTTGAGAACCACTGGGTCTGAGGATCAACCTCAGGTCATCAGGCTTGGCAGCAAGCACCTTTACTCACGAAGCCATCTTGCTAGCCCATAAAATATAATTTTTCACACATAAAATGGTAATCTCATTTCAAATTGAAACTATAAACAATAGTGCGGTAACATTTTCCCCTCCATCATGGGCGAAGATAAAGAAGTGTAACAATGAAGGTAAGCACACTCCTGCTTTGCTCCCAGGACAGACTTCACCCTGATCGGAAGGACAGCCCAAGGACTTTGATTTAGAAGTGTTACTGCCTGGCCTTATCCTAAACATACTTGAATCTGGTGCTGTGCAGTTTTACATTACAGTGCTGTTGAAATAGTGAGAGATCAGAACCCATCCATCCAGCCCTAGAAAAGGGACTGGCTGAATAAGCCACACTCCAGCTCAAAAGTACGTGTTGTAGGAGCCAGCCATGATAAGCTAAATATGAAGAGATCACCCAAAGGAAGTTCTTTACTTCCAACCATTATCACCTGCTAGAGTAGGACTCAGCCATCGGTAAGTTTAACGGAGGCCCCAGTCTCAGGAGTTTACCCTGAAGCAATACCTGGTTGCAGAAAAGACCAAAAACTGAGATTACTGGAGCACCACCCAAGGACAGACCATCCAAAGGAAATGCCTAGTGTTCCAACCACTGTAGGTAGGATCATCTGCCAGCACACACGCACCAGGACACCCCTAGACAAATGTCAGCCAATCAGGGGTCCGGAACCTCAGAAACCCCTCACCCCCACCCTTACTTCAATAAAAACCCAACTCTAACTGAGCTTGGGGCTCTCCGTTTATTCCAATATGTTGGACATGTGGAGAGACCAAGTTTGCAAACTTGTATAAAATAAAGGCTTTTTGCTTTTACATACAAGACTCAGTCTCCTTGTTGACCTTTGGGGGACTTCGCAGATTTGGGCATAACACATGTCACCACTGTCCAAATCAGGAAGCTACCCACCTACAGGGAAAGCTTTCCAACATGTGTTAAGTGTGAAACAAAGCAAGCACAACAAGGCAGTGTGGAGCATATTCTTCAGTGAAATAAATGTGTGTTGGATATTCCTGGAGTCAGACGAATGAATGGAAGCTCCTTTGCACGGGAGGGCTGTGGGAGACCTGTCTCCTCTCACCCACTTTCCAGATCTTATGCTTTGTGTTTGAGTCATTCATTCAAAACTATGAATGATTTTTTTTTTTGAGTTTTTAAAAAGTCAAAATTGATGTTTGGGCCAGGCCTGGGGAGATAGGTGGTTCAGGAAGTAAAGTTCCTGACTGGCAAGCATGAGTTTGGAACCCAGCACACACATAAAAGTTGGGTATGATAGTGTATGCCTGTAACGTCAGAACTGGTGAGGCAGACAGCTAGGACTTGTTGGCCTAGATGGTGACTTTCAGGCTCAGTAAGAGACCTTGTTGAAGAACATGAGGTAGAGATAGAGAAAGGACACCAGATGTTCACCTCTAATATGTGAGCGCGTGTGCGCGCACGCACACACACACACACACACACACACACACACACACACAGAAGGTGCAAACAAACAAACTAGAAAGGTCTCAGAGAATCTGGCCTGTGGAGACATGAGATCTGAGTGCTCAGAAGTGGGATGTTTCAGAGCCTGCTGAGAACTGCCTTGAAAATCCAGCAGATGGCACAAGAAAATGCTTCTGGAAGGAATCTGGAAGGTCTCGGTACCAAACCAGGGATGGGGAGGAAAGAGAGCTCAGGAAAGCAACATTCTCTCCAAACTGAGTCCTGGCGGGGCATTTAAACTCTAGTCCAGCTGTGGTCCTTCAGGGAATACCTCTGTCCTGTGGCAGCTGACTGAGGCCAGGAATCAAGCCCTGTTGACACTCACACACTCATCTGCCTGTCACCGTTTCTGCACAGATGGCTTATTGAAGGCTCATGCCTGCATTCTAGAATCAGTGTATCTTTTTTGTTTTCTTCTTTTTAATACCCACACCTAAGCTTTATGAAAAGAGGGACTTGTTTGTTAGCAAGCCACGTTTCTTTAATTAAAGGAGGAGCGTTGGAGGGATAATCCACTGCAAGAAGAGGAACCTCTGGTTTCACAAGTGCAGCATTTAGGAGGGGGGGGGCTTTGCTCATTGACGCCTATTAGAGGCCGGCTCCGCCCAGTTGCCTGCTGCCTCCCAGGAGACAATTACTGTCCTGCATAACAATTTGAAGCAAGTATCGGATGTGGTTGAGAGAGCAGTTGCAGCCCTCTCTCCTGCAACCGTTTCTGCTTAGATTTCTTAATTGTTTCCACGACTTCCTTTGCCGGGCTTGTGGCCTGCTGAGTTCTGCAAGATCCTGTACAGCAGAAGCCTCCATCTTCTCCTGGTTCTCCCTGGACTCTGGAAGAGGAGATGCCCCAAGCCAAAGTTACCCAGGGCACAGACACATTCCTGACCCCTCTCTTGGCCACCAGGAAGAAGGCCAGCCCCTCACCAACTCCTTCAGCGTGGCTTTCCCGACATCCATCCATATTCAGAGTACAGACCTGGTTTGCTATGAGTCTTTACAGTGAGTGACTTGGGGGTGAGACCCCATCTTACTCCTTATTTCTCTTTCCTCTTTTTGCTGTTTTGGGCCTGGCAGGGACTCCCAGAAGGTTTTAACCAGTTAAGACAGGAAAGACTTCACAAAAAGGAAGTAGATTGTGTGCTGTAATCCCAGCACTCAGGAGGCAGGGGCAGGAGGAGTTTGAATTCAGGACCAGCCTATGCTATATAGAGAACTTGTTGCAAAACACCAAAGCCTGAGAGCGTAGCTCACGAGATGTTTGATGGACACTTAGGGTTGCCACACTGGAGAGTGTCAGTAGTACTGGCCTGTGGGTAAGCAGCCAGCATGGAAAAGATTAGCAGCTCCCAGGTATGGCAGACCAGGAGTAAGATGGGGTCTCACCCCAGAACTATGGCCTGAGGTTAGGGTGTGCCTCTCATCCCGACATTGGTGTATCTCTTAAGTTTCTTTCCAAGTGTTATGAAAAGGGACATAACAGAATTTTTATTTAAAAGAATTTTGTGGTAGGCAAAGATATTTCACATCCCCGGAGTACCAAAAGACAGAAAGCCCTGGCAGAACCAGCTGGTACCCTGGGATCTGTGCCAGTTGTGAGTGAAGGCTATGGTAAAACTAGAAAGCCCTTTGATGTCGACTCTGACTGCGCATGCCAAGAAAGTCAGGTTATCTTGAACCATTGCGGCCACCCGTTGGCAGTCAGAAGCCGGTACTAATCTGACCCAGGTCAAGTGGAAGAAAAACTGCTGCTCCAACTGAAGAGCTGGCTCTCCACCAGGCTGCCAAGTCCTTGCAGTGAGAACTCCTCGCAGTGTGCGAACAGAGGCCCTGCGAGCCTGCCTTGCCAGAAAGCACACATCCAAGCCAACCCCTCCATGTCCCTATTTGTATCTGAAGACAATTTCAGCAGCTGCCAATCCCATGCCCCGATGCCTTGCTTTTTAAAGCGTTTATACCTTGATTTATATTTTACTTATTTGGTTTGTGTGGAGGTACATACGTGTGAAAGAGAGGATGCTCAGGGCCATGCATACACAGAGGCCGGTGGAGGACCTTTGGGCAGCCTGCTCTCTCCCTCTCTCCTTATTCCTTTGCGGCAGGGTTTCTTACTGAACCTGGAACTAAGTTGGCAGCTTAGCCTGCAATCCTCCCGTTCCCATCCCCTACAGTACCAGCGTTACAGGCACACACAGCTATGCCCAGTTTTTTTTACATGGGTGCTGGGGATTTGAACTCGGATCTTCATGACAACAACCCCCCCCGGAATTGTTTGTTTGTTTGTTTCCTCCCATGGGTTCTTGGAACCAAACACAGGTCCAGGTCCTCATGCTTGTGCAGCTGGGTCATCTCCCAGACCCTTCTGCCCTTTGAATGGACTGAAATACTTAGGCGTAACAGAACCCGGAGCTGGAATCCAGTTCGGTCTAAACTACTCGCTAGAGAGCCTTTGGTGCAAACTGTGTCCCCCCTTTTTTTTCTCCCTGGATTGTTGCTGTTTTTGATTTGATTGTGTTTTGGGGGGAGGATGGAGGGAGGGCGTGGAATTCTGATCCTTAGTGTTGCATCTAAGCACCTGCAGCGTACGGACGTTGTCTTCCATGAGGAAGGACTTGCAGCGCCCTCTACAATATAGGGACCACTTCTCTTTAAAACAAGAAAAAAAAAAAAAAAGACCAGACTCATAATTTGCTGTCTTGTCCACAGATGTATTTTTGCAGAATGGCAGCCAGAATTAAAACTCAGCCTTGCTTGCTGTCTCTATTATGACTGTACCATGTAAAGACTTCCAACAGCCCAGGCATGTTGGAATGGCATGTCACATAGCAGCAGCCATTCTGTACTAGCTTTGCAAAAATATTCGGGTTACAAAAATGTGTAACCTCTGAGATTAAAATTGGAAAAAAAAAGTAAAGAAGGAAAAAAGAAAGAGAGAATGAATTAATAAACGAATTTCCTAGTCCAACTTCCAAGTCAGTCTGCTGACCCTCATACCACCTCTCCCTCTGCTTCCCACAGCGAGCCCCTAAAAATTCTCCAACGAAGACGTCTGTTTAACATTGTTTGACCACCCGTTCCCCAAGCGTCTCTGGCACAGATGTTATGCAATATTGATGACAATCTTGTCAAATGGGTGTGATGCGTAAGAAATACACTTTTGAAGAAGTGCACAGAAATGCTGAGAAGACCTTGAGACAGACAGATAAAGTCATCAGACAGACAGAAGTGGCCAAGGAGAGAGACATGAGGAACAAGGGCCATGGCCCGGAAGTGTTTGGGCAGGAAGCTTTGGCCACGGTTCAGTTCCAGGGCACACACTCACATGCCTTCTTACTTAACTCTGGAATTCAGTTTCCCCATCTCTAAACGGAGGGGGATCCAAAAATCATCCATTTTCTCCAGGAGGTCCAGAAATTAGCTCCTTACACATTAAAAAAAAGACTCACTAATTTTCTTAAATGTATATTTTATATGTGCTCATGTGTATTCGTGTGCGTGCATGGACACATGTATGTGGATACAAAAACACACATAGACTCACAGAGGCCAGAAGAGGGTACCTGATCCCTGGGATCTCGAGTTTCAGGCAGTTGTTAGTTGCCCAGTTTGGGTGCTAGAAACCGAACTCAGATCCTCTGAATCATCTCTAACCACTAAGTCATCTCTTCAACCATCCTTGAACACTTTTATCAATAGATTTATATGTTCATAGGTCATTGAAATTCACAGAGAGAGCCTAAACCTAACAAACATGGAACGTTCCAGAAATCACCTCCGTGCTTTTACCACAGATGCTTCACCAGACTCCCCTCAGCGCTTTCTCGCCCACTTGTTTTTATTTTTCTCCCTCTCCTTCCTTTTATATGAGCCATTTAGGAATACATTGAAGGCATCCTTCTTTAGGCTTAAATACTTCATGGTAAATTACCTAAGAATTCGGACATTCTCTAGGAGAACCATGGCATCATTATCAAGATCAGGTACTGAACAATGACGTATCGCTATTATGTAACTCTCCCAGTCAATAATCAGACTTGTAGAGCTAGGGGATGTAACAGAGTGCTTTACACACGGAATACCCTGGCACAGCAAGATAAAAACAGATAAGAAATAAAATCATCGACTTCGTTCCCCGCCCTTCCCCAGACATCGGGTGTATAGAGGGAAGGGTTAGGTCCGTGTTGACCTTGCCCATCCACCTAAGTTGAAGTAAAGGTAGCATCGCATCCTTCCTTTTGATGGAGCACTGGTTGAAGGGATGGCAAATGCTGCAAGGAGAGGAACGGTCTGAGGAGCGTCGGGAAATATAAGCCTGTTCTAGGGAATGTTGGCTGGCATAAGAGCAAAAGCCCTCCGCATGGGTTGTCATACATGAGGCTGTTAAGGCTTACAAGGGACACAAAGATGTTTCCTTCATGGGGACAATCAGCATTTTCTGTCATTTATTTCTCCTGCTCATGTGTGTCTCCTAACTCAGTTGTTGTGCCTTTGATGACAACTGGCTGTTCCAAGGCACGGGGGGAGAAACCTTGTTGGCTAGAGATGCGTACAAGGAAAAGGATAAGCAGAGGGTGTGTCTGGAAAAGCCGTTAGTGAGAACCGGGAATACTTAAATAATTAAGATATGGCCAACCCCACCCCAGAGATTCCATCATTAGCCTTCTGCATTGTAGGTTGTCCAAAGAACACTTTGAAGTCTTGGGGACCAAGTTTCGCCTGAGCTGCTTATTAAAGGCACACACCCCTAGCTGGGCTTTCTTTATCAAATGAGAATGTCCGAACTTCTGAGATGGATGAGCAGTTAAGAGCACTGGCTGCTCTTCAATAGGATCCTGATTTGACTGCCAACACATTCATCTGTAACTCCAGTCCCAGGGGATCCAACGCCCTCTTCCGGTCTATGAAGGTAGTGTCTCCACTTGAGACAAATAGGCAAGACATCCACACAATAAAATCTCAAAAGAAATTTGCAATGAGGCTGTTAATACAGTAGACAGGACTAATCCAAAGCACTTCTCCTCTTTTTCTCACCTCTGTGGAATTCATACCTCAGATAATCTCCAGTTTTGAACGCTGGAGGCGTAATGGCAATCTAGGAGGGGTTGGTGTCTACCTGGAATGTGAAATTTTAAGAGGGCAGCACAGAAATGCAACCTTAGACTACCAAGCATCTCAGTGACGGCAATTAGTCATTTCAGACTGGAGTTTTGGGTTTCTCCCTTTTTATGAATATTTGGTTGAATCCAGGTGCCCTCCCTCCCACCCCGAGAAACCTTCAATCTGAGACTCACAGGTGTCAGTATACAGAATACTGTGATAACATAAGCCAGGTCTCCCACTCCTGGAACAGAAAGTTTTGAGACAGATGTTTGAAGGAAGTTAGTTGGAAAATATGGATGTTTATCCTGTTGGGATAGCTCTCTTTTTTGCTACATCTTCTGGGGAAATTTTTATTCTCCTTAGAAACCCATTTGGGAGGGAGTTTTGGCTGCTCAGGTGTCTGTGGGAGACCAACCCTGCTCAATGGAGTCTCTGCAGACAGCGGAAGTCAAGGCAGAACATCCCTCCGAACCATCTACTACATGCTGTCGCTTGTTATGGCAGACAAATTCTCAAAAGCACGTGCACCCGCCATTCTTATCCATGTTTTAAAAAGCAAACGGTGGCCACGTAGACAGCAGTAGCCAGTACTTGCCAAGTATACTGAAACCCCTCATCCCTGAGCAAAGGTTAGTTACTCTCAAGTGAAGCCAGCTACCTTGAGTCACTCTGATCGTTGCGGGTGGGTGGCTGAAGAAGAAGGGGAATAGGGGCTGGAGACAAGATGAGACAGAGCAGTGCGCTCAAAGAGAGCCGGCATTCTTTGAGCCACGTCCCTTTACCAACCAGTTCAGACTTGCTCTGCATTGCAATGACTGGCATTTCGCATCCCAGGTAAGAATACTCCAAGAATGGAATGTTCCCATGCAGTCACGTTACAGAGGCTTGTGAGAATTGACTTCCTTCATTCTTTAACTCAACTGGCAAGATTCAATGGCTCACATTGAAAAAGCATGAATGACCATTTTGTTGCTTGAATGACTCTCCTTTAATGCCTCCTGATGTTAATGTATCTTGCCCAGGGTAAGACTTACTATATGAATTATTCACCGCTCCGTGGAATGAATGGGGGTCATGCTTGCCCACAGAATGTTTAGCTGTAGTTATCTGACACAACGGGGGCACAGCGGATGTATACATGTACACAAAGGACAATGAAGGGTTTAGAATGTGCTCGCAGGACTCAGTCCAACTTGCTGTTCAGATCTTGATAGAAAGAACAGCACCTTTTTTGTCTTGTACTGTGAACCATGATAGCCTCAGAACAAAGCTCTAGGTCTCTGGAAAGAAAATGGTCTAGAAGAGGTTTGTCTTGGGTTGAACCTTGCTTTCTGGTGTGTAGTAGCCAGTCGGAAGAGGGACGTGTGTTGTAAAGGAGTTTCAAGGGAAGAAATCCATCACTTTTATTATGGAAATGTAAAGAGATTAGTAAATTTCCTATTTTGCTGATGTGAAACGGAATAGTTTTGATGGAATTAGGACAATGGACGTTCTAAACATGAGGCACTTTAGCCTCTAATTTCAAAATGAAACGGATCCAGAATCTCCTGGTTTAAGAACATTTGGGGTGAGTTATCCTCTCCCTGGCTAGCGTGACCAGCCTTCCTACTGAAATCCCTGTGGCTTCATAAGAATGATTTACAACCCAGAGAAACACTTAATGCAACTTAGTGGGAGCTGATAAATGAACCACTGAGCTTACTTATACAAATAAATGGGGCATTAATCTTGACTTCAAGTTTCCCCATTGGGTTCTCCCAATAACCATTTGTAAAATCGTGAGTGACAGGAAGAAATGATTGGCAAGTTTTAACAGCAGGAAGAAGTTTTCTAAAGGCCTTTAGAAACTTCTTTAATTTTAGAAAGCAGACAAATAAACCTTGAGACTGGCTTATGGAACAAACTGGCTTCCATATTTCCCTTGTGCATAGCTTATGCAAGTTAGCCACTTACACTTAAAACCCATTTTTTGGAACCCTTTTTTATGACCATCTCTTATGTTATTAACATCTACAAAAGTATATTGATTCACTAAGGTCAGATAAGAACAATATAACCCTGAATAGATTCACATCAATTTTGCCATCTTCTTCCTAAAGCCAAGGTACTCAATAATATTCTGAAAGAGATTTCCAAGATACAGATGTGCCTTGTATCAGGACCGTAAACAGGTCATTAACACATCTCTCCTTTGCCTTATGCCAGCTCAAACCATCTGCAGCACTTTCTGGGAAGCCTAGGTTCTGATGGAATGAATTTAAATAACTTGACCAGGTACCTATTACTAGGGGATTTCAGATGTGGGTTTGTGACGGTTATAATCATCAACTTGATGCAACCTAGAATAACCTGGAAAAAAAGGCTCAAAGAGGAAGGATGGTCTATACCAACTTGGTGTGTATGTGTGTGTGTGGGTGGGAGAGAGAGAGAGAGAGAGAGAGAGAGAGAGAGAGAGAGAGAGAGAGAGAGAGAAACTGTCTTAATTTGATTTAAGATTGCCTTAATTGAAAGGGATTGCCTTAATTGATGTGGGAAGATGCACCATACCCTATGTATCATCCCAGATAAAAGGACATGGCAGTAGGAAAGGTTTTGTTTGGCTAGCTTTCACCCTTGCTGGCGAGTTCATCTGCCCTACTGCAGTGCTGCTGATGGCTTTGCTGACTAGAACCAATCTTTTTAGGCATATCCGATGCGGACTAAAAATAAACACTTCTCCAGAGAACCCCTCCCTGAGCCTTCAGCTTCAGATTGGGGTGCTGTGGCATCCAGAGTCATGGACCGAGCAGTTACCAGATTAATTACTTTTCCATTTCGGTGACAAAACGCCACGACCAAGACACCTTACAACAGAAAGCATCTGATTGGGATGATAGTTCCAGAGGGCTGGAGTCCAGGATGGTGAAGCAGAGGCATGGTGGCAAGTACAGCCCAGAGCTCACTTCTGGATTGGCAACTGGGAGGTACAGAGAGCTACCTGGGAATGGGCTGAGCTTCTGAAACAGCAAAGCCTACCCTCCAAGGACACACCTCCTCCTCAAGGCCATACCTCCCAACCAGTCCCAAAGACTTCCTGGAACCAAGGAGGAACTCTTTGTATTCGAACCTATGCGCAACAATGGGAGTGTGTGTGTGTGTGTG
>NC_022028.1:39467771-39510963 GCF_000317375.1 Microtus ochrogaster | reverse complement strand
GTGTGTGTGTGTGTGTGTGTGTGTGTGTGTATGACGGAGGGAGAATTCCCATTCAAACCACCATTTCCTGGCTCCTATCAGTCGGTGACCATATTATAATGCAAAATGCATTTAGTCCAACTTCTAAAGGCCCCATGGTCTTTCAGTCTCAACACCAGTTAAGAGAGGATAAGTACCTTCCCGCTCCTATCTCACTTTATTGATTCTGCCCTTGATTTGTAAGACCCACGCCAGCTTTGTTTTTCCTATATAATATTTTCTTTTTTTAATTCCAAAAAAGAGCCTCCTGGGTTTTATAGCCCAGCAGATGATGAAATGAAGGTCTTAAATAGATTAGCTAATTTGAAAAACCATAGAAAACCCCTCCATGATTTATGTGCCGCGGAGAACTTAATAATCGAGCTGTTCTTTGCTACAACAAAGAATCCTTCCTCCCCTCTGATTATTTCATTTTCAACAGAGAACGTTGGAGATGAAAACCTTGTCCATTTTCTCTGACACCCATCTCTCTTAGATTCATGGCCGCACAGCCCGCCTCAGAAGCGGGAGTTGCGATAAATGGTACGTGTTGGGTGTGTTTTATCACGAGGAGGCAAATAACTGGCTGCTTTCAACAATGCTCTCTTGAAATAGGACCAGAGAAAACTGAGCTTTTATTTATGTTCTCAATGGCAGATTATTTGTTTTAAAAGTTGCAAGCATGTGAATTAAACTAAATTCTGGCTATAGGAACTTCACTGTTCATTCAAGAACAGCACAAATCAAGGATGCTTGAGGCTTGCCTGCCTTAACTGTTCACTGGTGACATATAATCCAGTAAAAACTCCATTTTCCTAACATATTCTCACCAAAGCAGTGGGAGGTGGTTTTTTAAATTATTTTTTGTTTATTATTTTATTTTGGTTTGCTTTTGATTTTTGATTTGAGACAGACTAATCTCAAACTCACTGTGTAAACTGAAAATAACACTGAACTTAAGACCCTTCTGTCTCTACCTCCCCAGCGATGGGATTACAGGCAAGTGCCACCATGCCAGGCTGACGCAGGGCAGGGAGTGAAACCTAGGGTTTGGTGCATGCTGGGAAAGCACTCTACCACCTGGGCACAGACAGTGTGGTCATTCTATTCGTCAACTGTTCTTCGGGGTCTTGAGGAAATAATCTCATTTCTTGAGCAATCAGTGTGTTTATTCATTCAAGTCAGATTTCGTTTTCTTCTGAATGTAGGATATTCCAGAAATCAAGGGAATATATGCTGACTGGATTGACCAACAGGAAAACAACAACAACAACAACAAACTGTTACCTCCCCAAAGAAATTGTTGAAGACTAGAAGGCAAATCCCGGTCCAGATTTGGCCCTGGTGGGTGAGGATTGCTGTTTTACAGATGTCGCCCGGCCTGTTCTTGCTTGGTTAGTTGTAGCAGTTCTTCTCTGGGTCTGAAAATGAGCACTGAGCCGTCTCTACAACTGTTATAGTCTCCCTTCACCCTCCTCATCTTTCACCCTCCTCATCTGGTTCTTCTCAGCTCCACTGAAAGAAGTCTATAGGCTGCTGTTAGAGGTAAGCCCTCCTTGCTTGGGGGGGAACCGAGCTGCCTCACTGTTTTAGGATTATAAAATCCGGAGTCAGTCTTTTGTTTTCACTTGTGTTGATTTATTTGGAGGGGGCCTGCACCTGTATTGGTCAGAGGACAACTATGGGGATTGTTTCTCTTCTTCTACCCTAAGAGTCCCAGGAACTGAACTCGGGTCATCAGGCTGGGTGGCAAGTACCTTTACCATTCAAACTACGTCGCTGGCTCCAAGAGAGACTTTCTTACAGCTGAAATGAAGAGGCTTTCTTTCCATGTTTTCAGCCATTTGAGAATCAGTTATTTTAAAAATGTTTGAGGTTTTTTTTTTTCGGGGGGCAAAGGTGGCAGCGTCTTTATACTTCAAAACTCAGCTTGAACCCATCTACCTGACCACAGAATTTCTGCTCTTCCCTACTTCTGGTTCTAAGAGTCTCTTTCAATGGATCTCTGAATTCCATTCAAGCTTTACCTTTGATGGTATTTATTTTTCTCTCAGCTTTGAGTATTCAAAAAAAAATCACCTAAGTCATTAATTTTTGATTATAGTCATCAGAAAAATAAAATTTTTCAAGATACTGAGGATAAAGTAATATTCCAGCCAGTTCCAGAGCATGGAAACAGTTTTTAATCTTCCGTTTCATTTGCCTTTTAATGAAAATTTATATGTTAAGAACACTTAGTAAATAGGAATTTCTTTAAGTATTATGCACAGGCTAATGGGGATGGTTTGTTTTAAACAGCAAAGTCCCACAATCTACCTGGGAAAGGATGTTTTACTTGAAGAATTATTTGGATCAGCTTGGCGGTAAGAATGTCTTGGGGGGAGGTTATCTTGATTGTTAATTGTGTAGGAAGACTCAGCCCATACTGGGTGGCATCATTCTCCAGGCAGTGGGTCCTGAACACGACAGAAAACAAGACGAAAAAGAAAACAGGCAGCATGGATGCATTCACTTCTCACAGTTGGTGTGAGGTGATCCCCTTCAAGCTCCTGCCTCCACTTCCCTTTAGCCTGGGACAGTAGCCTGGAAATACAAGTCAAATAAACCCTTCCCTTCCTTGCTGCTTTTGTTCCGTGTGTTTCATCCCGGTAACAGAAATGAAACCAAAACATTGACTGTGTGGTACCCCAGAGAGTCACTCCGCTGTTTTGTTGTTACTGTTGATGAATGAAACACAGATGAGACAATTATATGGCAAAAATAAATTTCTAAACTCAACTTTGATTTATAGATCAGACATGATTAAGGATAGTGATACAAGAATGCAGATTAATCTTATGCAATGGAAAAACCCATCCGCTGCCTTTCCTGGTAGCACTTCACCCACCAGACAGAACATTCCTTATTCCATCTTTGTGTTTTGTGAATGTCTGTGCCGGCCTTCCGAAAGAAGTCATTTTGATCTAATTGAAAGCAACTGTGGAAATCAAGTCAATTTGCCATCAGTTATAAAAACAATCTTTTAAAATAGACCAAAGCGGCTTCAGGAACATGAAAATTTGTTTTCTTTTTTAATCTTTAAAATAAATTCGCTATGATTTATGCAGATTAAATTTTAGCTAGAGATTTCGCCTGAGATTGGAATCCCTGGTGAAAGAGAAGAAAACCTTCCCGTGGGGGAAGGCTTTCTTTCCAGAGCTGTGGAGCTGGGCGGAAAATGGAGACTTACAGGCCTACATATTTTGGCAACTCTCTGCCCAAGATTTACATTCTTTCCTACTTCGTTTTAAAATTAAAATATTCAAAAATGTCTTTTATCTGCCTTCTTAGCCATTTAGATTTATTCCCTACCAAATAAAGCCCTAAACACGGTGAACTTGATTGCCTTGCAGAATGAATTAATAAATCTTTTATGTCAATGGGAGTTTCTTAACAACATTTGTGACATTTTCAGCTCAATCCCCTTACGTCCTCCAATTGTGCCCTCGCTGTGGTCAGGCCCCATCCCAGAGGTAACAAAGCAGGGGGTGGGAGGGAGTCAACATACTTACGACTGATTCAGAAAAGCAAGTTAATCAACGGAAGTGGGTATAAATTATGCTTTCTATTGCTTGTCGTCACGTCGGATGCGGAACGCAAACGCACGGTCTTTAAGGGCGTTGGCTCTCCTTCAAAAATGTGAGCTATTCTGTCAGAAGCCAAATGCTCCTTCCTTCAATCTCTAGGCCCGGAGTTAACTTAGGTTAACTGTCTCTAAAACCAAATGAACTCAGTTTTTCAATTTGGGGGGCATTTTTAAGGTTAAAATTAAGTAGTCTCTACAAAGCAAACTAAATGCTATAGCATTATATCAATACAATAACAAAAATATTCGGTGATTTTTTTGGATGAGAGTTAGTTAATGTTGCATTCAGATTACATGCTATGTAATCAAAGTTAAATTAGGTATAATCATTAGGTGTGTATGCGTGCCCTGGTTGGTTTTGTGTATCTACTTGACACAAGCTAGAGCCCTCAATAGATATGGAGCCTCAGCTGAGGAAATGCCTCTATGAGATCCAGCTAGAAGGTGTTTTCTCAATTAGTGATCAATGAGGGAGGGCCCAGCCCATAGTGGGTGGTGCCATCTCTAGGCTGGTGTTTCTGGGTTCTGGAAGAAGGCAGGATGAGTAAACAAGCCATGGGAAGCCAGCCAGTGAGCAGCTCCCCTCCGTGGCCTCTGCATCAGCTCCTGCCTCCAGGTTCCAGTCCTGCTTGAGTTCTTATTCTGACTTCCTCCAGTGATAGACTATGATCTGGTTGTGTAAGCCAAATAAACCCTTTCCTTCCCAACTTGCTTTGGGGTCATGGTGTTTCATCATCGCAACAAAAACCCTAACTAAGACAGTGTGTGTGTGTGTGTGTGTGTGTGTGTATACACACATATATACATACATACATACATACATACATACATACACACACATATATATGTATACACACACACACACACACACACACATATATATATATATCTTGGTGTATATTTGGCTTCAAAAATAAGTTCTGGTATTAGTTTCTGTGTTACTTGAACTGAGCCTTTACTTTCTAATTTTTTCTGATTCTCCATCTCTATTAATTCAGGAGGAAGAATAAAACCCTCCAGCCCAGGCCAGCGAGATGGCTCAAGGGATAAAGGTGTTCGCTGCCTCGTGACCTGAGTTCATGCATCCCTATCAGGGGAGGTAAGAATCAACTCTCATAGTTTGTCTGACATATACATGTTCAGCACCCGGGGAAGGTAATCGACATACATGTTCAATACCCAGGGAAGGTAATCAAAGTGAGTGAGGAAAAACGTAATCAAATTTCCCGCTAGGAAGTCTCATACAGATCCTTAGTTGTAGTAGTGAGGCTGTTGCAGGGGCTCCATTGGTGCGGCCTGGGTCCTCCCTACCCAGACTCATCTTCCCATCCAGGGAGATGTGCACGCAGTAAGGTCTTTCCCTTCCCGTTACCATCAGCGTACTTTAATGAATCGCCGTTTCGGAAGTTAGTTACCAAGGTATCCCTGTGTACTTTGAGACGCAGTGTGGACTACACAGTGCACTTAGAGACAAAGGCCTGATCATGTTCCAAGTGAACACTGACTTCAGCTCCGAGGGCCCGGGACTCTTCCGTGGGTTCCTCCCTGGGCTTCCAGTCTTCCTTCTCTTTGTATTTTCTCATTGGCTGCACTCAGAACCAGCTCCAGCCCAACTAGCTGTTTGGATCACAGCGTGCTGCCGTCAAGGTGCTGTGATTCTCTCGAACAACAGTGTGATTTTAAATTCAGAATATGCTCACTTCCTTCTTATCATCCCCGTGTCTGCCCCCCTGCCTTTCACCTCAGGGTTAATAATTACGCCAGCCCCGTAAGAAATACTGGTCGGTTTCCCTCCCAGGGTCATCCTGTTCATTTCCCACCCAGAAGCCTCCCTCTACCCTGTCCTCATTGAATGGACTCTGGTGAAAGTGCGGGAAGAACTGGGGGGCCAGAACAGAAAGGATGGGCTTTTGGCTGTATTTTTAAAGCAAATACGGGTGTTCTGAAGCTGCAGGACTGAGGCACAGGCCGGACTGTGGAGGGCAAATACATTCCAAAACCGGAATGGAAATGGTTTTGGTGTTCTTTTTGTCTGTCATTTAAAAAAAGAAAAACTAAGAAACATAACACTTTGGTTTTTAAAACAAGTAATTCTTAGCGCTCTTACTTTTAAAAAGGAAAGATAAGCTCACGTAAGTGAGCCATAACGATGGGCTCATAACTTTTCAAGATATAGTTATTTAAGGATTTAGTTATTTGCTTTATGTATACACCTGAAAATATATGTGTGTGTGTGTGTGTGTGTGTGTGTGTGTGTGTGTGTGTTTGTATGTATATATACCAACTGAATGCAGGTATTACAGAGGCCAGAAGAGGGCTTTCCATTTCCTAATTGGAGTTATAGGCAGTTGTGATGCTGGGAACCCAGGCTGGGTCCTCTGCAAAAGCAGCAAGTGCTCTCTTAACTGCTGAGTCATTTTTCCAGTTCCTTTTACTTGTATTTTAAAAATAGCAGTCATATATCAAATGTAGCATGTCAGACTGTGGCAGTGTTTTCTCCTACACATACTGAATGGTAGAGGCAGCAGGAGTCTAGGACTGCGGGATAGAACCCTGAAGCCCAGAGTTGAGTTTGGGAGAAACGCTGCAAAGAGAAAGCTCTGGAACATGAGTAGATCGCCCCTCCCCCTTCTGTAGACACCTGTGCCTTGCCTTCCTGTGGCCCTGCTTTTATGTCATTTATAGTTAGTTTCTGGAAGCCCTATGTTGTTAGTGGGAAAATCACACGTATGCCCATTTTACCAAAGAAGGTACAAGCCTCAAGAGGTTCTTTCTATCCCAGGTCACACCGCTGCCCATGTAAACTAGACTCAGCTGCGGGGTCCTTTGCTCATAGGACCTGCTGGTCTCCCAAGCTAACCTCCATTCCACATTTGAATTTCACACCTATAGGCTATGTAAAACTACACTTAGATTTGTTGGCTATTCAGTGTGACCTTTCTGGGTGACCTTTCCCCAAAGTCTGGCCACGAAGTGTTGAGGTAGATGGAACATGTATCTGGGACTCAGGAGGTGTACCCAAGCCAGTGAAGGATGGAAAGGCCAGGTAAATGAACCCCCCTTGCCTCTTCTTGCAGAGATAAACAAGAAACAGCATGGGCAGCCGAGGCTTGTCCTAGAGGTGCTCTGGAAGGGAGAGCAAACAGAGTCAGAGAAAGCACATGACCCCTTCCACAGTGAAATTTCTGCTGGGTAAATCAGGAACAAAGAATGAAGGTAAGAAGGGAAGGAGGGAAGAATTGATGAAGAGAAGGAGCAAGGAAAAAGGAAGGAAAGAAGGAAGGAGAAAAAAAATATCTAATATGCTTACATTGACTTAAAATCCAAGATCTACCTGTGAGAAACTGGCCAATAATAGGAATTAAATTTTCTCTTGTTGAGAAAGGAGATGGGGAACTGAGGATGGGAATTTTCCTCCATTCAGACATTTAATAATTTGTTTAGTAAGTATTCTTTCACTGCTGGAGTCAGCATTGTACAAAAGCGACACTGGGAGGCATAAAGTGCATGAATGCTTGCAAAGGAAGAGGGCGCACAATTCCATCAGGCAAAGGTAGAGGAATCATTCTTGCGCCACAGAAACGAGGCTTTCTGAGCAATAAGTTGTGCCTCAGGAAGCTGGAGGTAAAGGTCCCGGTCAAACCACCATACCCACTGTTTTCTGGCTTTCCTGGCCTTCCTGGCCATGAGAGTAGTATGACCAGAAAAGCTACAGGCAAATAAGCCCTGGAAGACTCTAGTTCTCTTTCCTGAAGGTGGGAAGCCAAGGAAGAGTTTCTAAAGACTTGAACTGTAATGATGCCATGAAGAAGAAGGATGGAAGGTCCATAAGAATCAGCCCGCTCCAGAGAGACTGTTTACTGACTGAGACCCAAGCAGTTCCACAGCAATGCCTCTCGTAGCCCCATTGTCCTTCCTTGCCCATCTAAGTGTTCTTCCTTTTCCTCGTTGCCGTTGTCTGGGTCCTCTACCTTCCGTCCTTCCATTCTCTCTGCTCTGCCCCTGCTCCTGCTCTGTGTGTTTGCTTCTCATGCAGGCATTAGAATCACAAGCTCGCTGTGTGCCAGACTCACGCCGCCCCCAGGATGTGCACTCTGGCAGGAGAGCAAGCTCTCCTTGCCTTCTATCTACAATAACTCTACCTCATCAGGAAGCTTGCAAAACCGGCGCTACTCCATACTTGTGAAGCAGAGGCTTTAGACCACACCAAAACACACAGAGCTATCTCTGCACGCAGTGCAAACCGGTTCCTTGGGTTGGGAAGGTTGGGAACTGCTGCCTAATTGTAAGGATGAACATGTAGCTGGTCCTTTTTGGACATCTTTACAAAGAGCATCATCAATTGTCTGTTGATGAGCCTCTTGCCCAAAGATCTCTTGCCAGTCTTATTCAATGGCTTTTGGTTGTGTGAAAAGGGACAGTTTCTAATGGTTTCCAGTTTTTGTGTGTGTATGTATGTTTTTGTTTTCTTCTGGCTTCCAACTAAATCCAAATTTTGTTGCCAGAGTAAAGGCTCTGACCCAGCCCAGGCCCTTAATCAAACGAGAGAAAACAGATGCAAGTGTGTTGTTTGGAAGGGAGGAGCCGGCTACATTTTCATCTGCAGAGGTCTCAAGGGACCCTCATGGGACAATCGAAGAGACCATGGAATTAAAAAAAAAAGGGATAAATTATGGTGTCTCTTTTGAAACCATCAGCAAGGGAAAAAAATGAACAGATCAGCACTACGTGAAAACGTGTCCTGGTTAGTCGTTGGACAGCCCATGTAAAATATGAGCTGTGCTTTCTTGTTCCATCTGATTCGCGTTTACACTTCACACCCCCACCCCAACTTCCTGTGCTATCAGAACTGATAGTTCTTGCAGGCAGAGTTAACACTGTATTGATTCTGGAAGTCTGCCTCTCAGGTCCTTAGCTAGCATGGACTGAACCCCTCCTTTCCATGCGAGAGTTGGGAGAAGAAGGCGCTTGCTTGCCTTGCCAAATGGAGAGCCTCCAGCCCAAGATTGAACATGGAGGATGGAATGCCGAGCAAGATGTCAGAGGGGGCTGGCCCTGGAAACAAAGATAAAAAGAGAGGTAATAATTTAAGTTGTGGGTGTAGGGCAAGCTCATCTGGGGGAAGCAGGCGCGCGACGATGAAGAGAAAGAAAGCCAACGGCAGGCTCTTGGAGCACACCCACTTGTGGGCAAGAAGACCCGGATCGTGAGGTTATCCCAGGAGATGGGATGGAGTGGAGGGAGGAAAGGGCCATGAGAAAGGACAGTGTCAGGTCATGCTGTCCAGGGGGTGGAGACAAAGGATGCTTGACTCCCAGTCAAATGCCACGGAGGCAGAGGCAATCATAGTTGAAGGTGGTTATCAAGCAGTAACTATGGTACAGCCTTGAAGCAGGCCGGCCTGCACAGCACTCAGGTGCCCAAGAAAAAAGAGTTGAGATTGATTTTCAGGAGGATTGGTGGTGGAGGGAAGCGGAGGAGAGCAAGGGAGCTGATGTGCACTGTGCAATTTTGCTTTTCAAGATTGGGTCTTCTTGCAAGGCAGTGTTGACACACACGTTTAATTCTAGCATTTGTGGGATCTAAGGCAGAGGCAGGCAGATCTCTGAGTTTGAGGCCAGCCTGGTCTATAGAGTGAGTTCCAGGCCAGCCAGGGCTACACAGAGAAACTCTGTCTCGAGAAAGCACAAACAAAAAACACAAAGAATTGGGTCTTCTGGGCTGAGATGTAGCTTGGTGTTGGGGTGCTTGTTTATCAGGCTCAAGGGCCTGTGTTCTAGTCTTGCACCCTGCCCCCTCCAAAAGTAGAGCTCAGAGAAATTCTCTAAGGGAAGAGATATCAGAGAAGAGAGGCTGAGGGAGGAGCTGGGGAGATCACAGAAGGAGCTGGAAATCACTAGCACATGAGACGAACTAACCTCGAACAGAAAGAAATGTATGTAACATTCTCCCCAAATCCATACCTCACTAAATAAAGCCCACATGGTACAACAGTGTGGTGGCCAAGGGCCAGACGGCCAGGGTTCCAGTGATGACTAGGTCCTAACTTGCCTTTGTGACCAGCATGGTGTCTGGTGCTTTGTGCCTTAGTAGAATGATTTTAAAAGCATGTGAAATGACAGTACACATCTTATGAGATTATCTTTGCAGGCATGCATGCCTGTGTGTGCGCATGCGTGTGCACAAGCACATTCTTCAGGTTAAAACCTGGCTCTGTTTCTATCAACCTACTAAATTGAAAGATGCTGTGAATCAAAAATGTCTTTTATATCAAATACTGGTAGTCATAGCTCAATAATGTAGTGTTTCCCTTCAGAAAGCAAGAAAGCTTCAGGCTAAGACATCATTAAGTCATGGGCTATCTTTACATACAATATTCAGGGCAGATCTGGCCCACTGTAAATACTGCACAACAATGCAAACTGAAGGCAGAGAGAGCATGGGGAGCAATGGGGATCAGGGAGCTTAAAGACGATCCCTGCCACGTTCAGTCACCTCAAAGAGAACCCAACTTTTTAAGCTTTTCTTTTAGGAACCAATCTGCCTTCTGTGCTTGTTTGTTTTCCTGTAGCCTTCACTCCACTGTTAGAAACCAAACCGCTCACCTTTGTGGCGGGAACAATTGTTCTGGGTTGTGAAAAGTCCTAATTTCTTAACAAAACTGAGCTTTAATGTTAAAAATGCAGGGAGGTCAAGTAGGAGCAATAAGAATTCTGTGAGAGAGTAAATGTCAGGTTCGACTCCCAGAAGTAGGAAAAAGAATACTCTATACGCCTAGCATGTCAGCCTAGCGTTTCATACTCAAAAGGTGAAAGCCATAGCTGTAGATAGTTCCCGTTGAGTCAATGGCGCCTTTCCTACTAAGTCTCTACTGCACTTGGTGACCCACTGTCGTCTGTCCAAATTAAATCCGGTGTCACTTGCTAAATGCAAATAAAACCACTCCTATCTGGAGCTTCCTATAGTCCCAGCTTTGTTCCAACTCTTGCAGCTGCTACACTCTGGGCAGAACTAGTCAATGGGTAGAACGTTGGATGGGGTGACACCACACAGCTCTCTCCCAAGGCTTGTCGGGTACGAGAAGGTAAGCACGTGTTTCTCTTATAGCTTCTGCCTCGACCATTCCTTTGGCTCCGGTTGAAGGTATCTCTGTCCCACAACTCTACAGTGTTCAGAAACATTCTGTTCCTTGGTGTTCATTGGAGGCTCAATCTTACCATTAGTTTTTAGAGGCAGGATCTTTGGCTAATAGATCGGTCATGAGGATTCTTCCCTCACAAGTGGGCATTTCATCCTGGGAGCGGGTTCATTAGCGTGGCAGCAGGGTTTTTATGAAACAGGCTTGTCTCCCCTCTTAGGTGTGCCCTCCTGCGAGGTACTGCATTCTGCAATGTTCTAAGGAGCAGAAGGGCCTGGCTTGATGGGGGCAGTTTAGTCTTGGATGTCTCAGCCCCCCAGAACTAGTGTTCTATTCCGGCAACACCACACAGACAAGCTGGATAAAAAGTTGGTGGTTTAATCAGTTTTCTCTTCACCTCATTTAAAAGGAAGGGAAAGGCAGGTCAAAGGTCCCGGGTCTGCTGATGCAAGGCCAGTTGGTGACAGTTGACTTTGTAACACATGCAGATGAATCAGAATTTGGAGCTCAGAGCTTGGAGTGCTTCCCGTGAGTATAATTCCTTGGTGTTCCTAAGTAAAAGTAAACCCAACCTGTGACTAAGAGAGTCACTCTATGGCACATTGTCAAGCAGCCATACTAAATGCAGTAGAAGCCAGTATTTCGGTGATTAAGAACACTGAACGGGGGCTGACGAGATGTCTCAGTGTGTAAGAGCACTTGAGGACAACACTAATGACCCGAGTTCAATTCTCAAGTCCCACAAGATGGAAGGAGAAAACCAATTCAGGCAAGTTAACCTCTGAGTTCCATAGCTTCACCTCCGCACATACATTAAATGAGTAAATAAAACTGCAATAAAATGGCTGTGCTTATTGAGTTCTGATGGGAAGATGGCCGTTGCTTATGGGGAAAACAGTAACCAGAACAATGCTGATGGGTTCTTACGGGTGGTGCCGGTGAGCCACGGCCCAAGTATGGACATGCACACCAGCTAGATCAGATGGGGCTCCAAGAGAAACTCTATATTTTTGCCCCATGAGGCTAGAAAAGGAAGTTCCCATGGTTCAGAGAGAGTAGAGAAAATTCTGTCCCACGGTCACCTTTGCTTCTGGGTCATCCCTCAGATTTTACTTTTTAAATTATTAATATTATTTATTATGGATGGCCCATTATTATTTATTATGGATATGGAGGTCAGAGGACAGTTTTATGGGGTTTGTCCCCCTTTCAGTGGGTAGTGGGGATTGAACCCAGGCTAATCAGGCTTGTGAGGCCCCAATGCTTCCCCCACTGAGTCATCCCTCAAACCTGACCCGGAGACAATGACTGAGGGGTTAGTAACCCTGAGACTAGATCACTGACACTTAGGTCATTTTTGTCTCGGATACGAGGTAGTTTTATAAATGGCCAAAGCCTCAAAGAATTCCGTGAGGTACAAAAAACTCCAACCTCAGTTGATGTCCTCAGACCACCAGGAAGACAGAATCAGGGCGGAGATCAGGCAAAGGTAAAGATGGCGCTCACACTTACTTCTCATTGATTCAAGAAATCTAGTGAACCCCAAACAGAGTAACCAAAGAAAGAAACCCAGGTCAAAATACAAGACAATTAAATGAAATTGAAAACGAAAGACAAGGAATAGTCCCGGCAGCCACCAGAAGAAAACAATGTGTGTTAGAAAGAGAAAGGAGATCTCAGATGACAGGTAGCTCGCTGGAGCCTGGATAGAGGCTGGGAGGGAGGGACAAGAGAGTCTAAAACCCCCAAGGAGTGGACAGTTACATCTGGACTCATATCTAGTTGAATATATTCTATGCCCAATACATTCCTGTCTACCAAGGATAAACTAACATTTCTTCGTGTAGGAAAATGGAATTTTATTTTTCAGAAGACCTACTTGTATCAAGATTACAGTATGCTCAGTTTTGTTTTGTTTTGTGTGTGTGTGTGTGTGTACCCTATGACATCTTGTTGATATTAACTATGACTTTGATCATAAAAGGCAGGCCACGACTGCAGCCCTCACCCCAATGCTAGAAGAAATCATTTCAAAGAAGAGGCATGACATCAGAGGGGACTCAGAATCAATAAAGAACAACAGAAATGGCCAGTGTTTGGTTCTTTAAAATGTGAATGACCGTTGAGTGCAAACCTTACAGCACTTCCTGCAGGCAGGCGGGCAGTGTTTGCCACGGAGATGAAACCTACCATAGTAAGGCCGGAAGCTGAGGGTCTGCCACACAGCACGCCTCCTAGGTTTGTCTTAGAATGGTGATTGTTATTTCTAATTAGACTGAGAAGTTAAGTGTATTTTAACCTCTGAAGGACTCATAAAGAGCTTTTTATGAAGAGGTAGTGGTCAAATGCTCCTTAGGCAAATTAAAATGAAGTTCTGGTAAGTATTCCAACGAAGGCAAGAGAGGGGAAATACAGAAAAATAAGATGTAACAAACAAAACACAAGAGGTAGAGAAACAGAAAGCCATCATAGGATGGCACAGTGAAGAAAGCTGATAGTTATAAAATCAAAATGGTTTAACACATCAGCTGAGGCTTGGAGAGCTGGCTCGGGGGTTAGGAACACCTGCAGCTCTTCCAGCAGATCTGAGTTCTGCCCCCAGAACCCACAGGGCGGCTCACACCCATCTGTCACTTCGGTTTCAGGGGATCTAATATCTTTTTCTGACCTCCTCAGGAGCTGCACACACATGGGTCACATACAAATATGTGTAGAATAAAAGTAAATAATTCCTGAAAAAAAATTGAATACAGCTAAAATGGTAATTACAGGGAAATCAATAGCAAAAAAATGTTCTCACTAGAGACAAGGGAAAGTTCAAAAATAAACAGTTTAAACTCCATCTTAAGGAAGTAGAGCAGTGGTTCTCAACATTCCTAATGTTGAACCCTTGATACAGTTCCTCATGTTGTGGTGACCCCTCAAACAATAAAGTTATTTTGTTGTTACTTCGTAACTGTAATTTTGCTTCTGTTATGAATTGTAAAGTAAGTATCTGACCTGTGAGAGTCTGAATTGCAGCTGCCAGAGGGGTCATGGTTCACAGGTTGAGAACTACTGAACTAGAAGAAGGTGACCAAAGTAAGCCCAGAGCAAGCAGAAGGAAGGAAATAGTGACCAAGAGAGAATATTCAAAAGACAAAATGTTGGTTCTTCAATAAACACCACTCAGTTCAGGGAGCCTGAAAAAGAGGGGAAGGGGTGTTGGGGGCAGGGTTCCAGTATTAGAAAGGGAAGCCATGTCATTGCTTTAAACCTTGAAAAACGTCACTATAAAAAGAAAACACCACCAATAACTCCTCCACATAAACTCAGCAGTTTACATGCAAGAGAATTAGATCCCTGAAAACTAGAAAGACCAATCCAAACAAACAACAAAACCCAACTAACCAAGCAATGACAAAAGCAAAAGCCAAGATAAACAAGCAGCGTGAGTAGTCCCAGACCTAGCAAAAAAAAAATCTGTTTTTTTATATTTATTTATGATAATGTGTGTGTGTGTGTGTGTGTGTGTGTGTCCATGCACAAGTTCCTGCTGGAGCTTGCAGTGGAGGTCAGATGACAATTTGTGAGAGTCAGTTCTCTTTCTACTATGTGGGTCCTGGGGAATAGCTCAGCCAGGTATGGCAGTGGGCATCCTTTATTCCCTGAGTCATATTGCCAACCTGATATGTGAAGTTAAAAAGACCGCTTTAGGCCCAAAAGGTTTCATTTACTGGTTTTCTGAATATTACAAAAGTGGTAATACCAAAATTAACATATATTATGATAATCTTTACAATTATATATAATAGTCTTTATCGATCCATATACAGGGGTTGGAGAGATGACTAAGTAATTAAAAGCACATACTGCTCTTACAGATGGCCAGATTTGGCTCCCAGGGTCTGACACTCTCTTCTGAACTCCTTAGGCATACACACATGCAGTGCACATAAACGTATGCAGATACCACACACACACATACACATAAGTGCTTAAATATTTTTAATGATTATATGTGTGATTTTATTTATCAAAATTATATAAAAGATTAAATTTGTCAAAGTTGTATATACACATATATACGTACACACTGACACTCATACAGCCTCATATACAAGCATACACATTACATATATATATATGCGTACATACACATGTATATATACATGCACATACACACACTCAAAGTCTCAAAGAAAAGCAGCAGAAGTCATGATTAGGAACAAGCAAGAAGAGCGAGGGATAGAAGAACAGCCTGACTGATATCACACCTCTCCAGAACAAAGGGCCCTGGCCAGTTGGATGCATTGATGCATTTATGAAAGTGGAACAGAAAAGACAAGCACCCCGGCTATTATTGCACACACAGGCCATCTCTCTCATTAAAAGAGCTGCAGCTCATACAATGGACAGCCTTTCAAAGAGGCCAAGCACCCTTCTAAGTGCTGACGTCAGCAGGCTGTGATTGTGTGTCTCAATGGCGTTACTGCCACTACAGACACAGGTGTCCCCTGTACCACGGGACTGCGACTTTCCACATTTGAGCTGCTGGGTACTCGGTAAGGACCTTTGCCTTTAACTGTTAACTGCCCGCATCACTCCCGTTGGATGAGTAGGACAATTGGGAAGGTGGTTCAGGGTGTGCTCAACTCGTGAGAAGCAGCTAAGCAGCTCTGAACACTCCACCATAAGGAACTTCGCAGCGGGGAACAGAGAGGGTGACGGAATACACAGGCTGAGGAAGCAGAAGACTGGCTGGGATGAGTAGGACGAGCACGTGGGAGGACAGGGACGGGGCAAATAAGGGCAGCAATACAATGAGGAAAACCTGTTGCTTTGTGTTCTGACAACAAAACATAATCTAAAAAAAGGACAGCTTTTATAAAACTGAGGAGGTAACCAGTGCTGTCCAGAGTGAGGAAAAAGGGGATCCACTCACTGTGCACTATTGGTGAGGATTCAGAGAACTGGAGTATTTTGGGGACTTGGAGCAGAATGAAAAGCAGAATGATGGTAGATCTAAGCCCAGGGAAAATGGACGCACAGCCTATAAACCACGCCTGTGCTTCTCTGCAACACCGGTCACAATAGACAAGCCACAGAGCGCCACTAGAGAGCCCAAGACAGATGAGCAACTTTTTAATAATGCCGTTTATATCCACAATGGAATATGGCTTAGCCTTTAAGAAGAAAAGAAAAAGTCTTTCCATTCATTTCAATACCTAGAAACCTAGAGGAGAGAACAGTCAAATGATCCAGATACAGAAAGAAAAACACTTCATATTATGTGTGCAGTTTTAAAATGGGTCAAATGTTGTCCATAGAAAGAGAAAGTGTCCCTGTGGTTATTAGGGACAAGGACATGGAAGGTAACAGAGGGAACCAAATTACAGCAACGTAGATGAGAGCGTCCGGTAACAAATCTGATGGACATCAGGAGGATGGTGACCAACAATAGGTGCTGTGTGGTGGAGTTTGCTAAAGCCGTAGACTTTAGGGACTATTACTATGAAAGGGGGGTTAGACATCACTACATGAGGTTATGGGCCTGCTGTATACACACACACACACACACACACACACACACACACACACAGTTAAATGGATGAAAGAGACAAATTACCTAGTTCTTATAAATGTCAGTCATAAGAAAGTATGTAAGTGGGGGCGCCGTAAGCACCCCTTTCCTTTCTGTTATCACTCTGACACTTATTACAGAGCAGGAAGTGCCAAAGATGGAAGGTTCGGTGATAAGAGGGACATATCAAAGCGATGAAGCTCTTTCTCCTCCTCTGCCTTCATTTACCCAGAGTTAAGGCTTGGAAAGTGGTGAACCCTCGGTTTACTTTCCCCAGCTACGCTCCCACGTCTCTAACAGTTCTTCCGGAGAGGCTAGCCTCAAGCTTGGTCCGGATATGACCAAGAATCATTATCTAGATCTGCATGAAGCTCATCTTTGAAGAGAACGTTCACAAAAAGAGCTCCCGAAGCACCCGCAGGCTGGATTGGCTTTGCCACTGGGCACCCCTGCCTTGAGTTACCCCTGCAAGGACTCCACCCAATCCATGTTAATGGGCTATGCCCTGGGGTGGGGGTGGGGGGCTGGGGGAGATATGTGAAATACCCCCTCATGTGAAATAGAGAAATGACATCCTCCTGTCCTGTGAAAACCTTCTGTATTAGTGGTGTGGACCCTGCTGAGTTTAAATGGATACTTTGAAGTGGAGAAAGCTGAACTGTCTCTGGCCACTGTCTAGAGTCACAAGAAACTTCCAGCAAGTGTCCTGTTTTTGGGAAGAAGCCAAAGCCTCCAGAAAAGGATGAGGGCTCTTCTCTTTTCCGGCCATGGAAGTCTCTAGAGAATGGAGATCGTTGGCCATGGTCCAAAGCCCTGACTGCTCTGTAATTTCTGAGTGATCTGGTTAATAGTGAGAGTACAGGGATGTGTGTGCATGGAGGGGGCGTGTGTGCACTTGAATCCCACGGGCACTTTCTGTATCTTCTTCGCATATAAAATGAAAGCATTAGTCAGGTCTGGTGGAGCAAGCCTGTATAACTTCACTCTCTCAAGAGACTAAAGTAAGAGTATCATAAGTTCAAGGCCTACCTGGGTTACACACTGAGTTCAAGACTGGTGGTTAACAGTAGCTTCCAGGAAGACTGTGTAGATAAGAAGCCTGAAGCTATTGAAGAGATTCACAGAATTATGATTGATTAGTAATGTCTGCCCAGAGTAGGGGACGGAAAAGGGGTAACACAGCATGTTTCTGGCAGCTGTGGACTATAACTCCAGTTTTCTTTCTTTCTGGAAAGAGAACAGGAAAGGACAGGCCTGCCCCTTCCAGAAATGTCACAGTTCTAACACCGTGATGTTGAAAGAGGTCCCTCTTGTAGTAGTTCAAGGCCAAGTGCTGAGAAATGGTTTGGTTTTGTTTTAGTTTTGTTCAAGACTTCATAGCTTCCTTCTGGGCAAGCTCTTTGGCTGGTAGACCTTATAATTTCTGTACCATGGTGGTCTCTTCTCCAATAAGGATGGTCATGGCTTATATTTTCAGAGCCTTTAATTTATAAAACACTTAATATCCATTAGGGTATTTTATATTCAACCATTTGGCATGGGGCAAGCACAAGAGGATGGAAGGCAAGCTGGTGGAGCTGTTTCTTAAGTCTCAAGTTCATTGATGATTCTAGCACAGATGTTTCACTTCCAAAGTGCTGGCGTTTTGCTTCCAGGCTATGGTATTTGCCTTCTGCTCCAAGTCGTCCTTGGTTTCTGGGCTTTTTAATTTATTTTCCTTTCATTTGTGATTCTTCTCCATGCCTTACATGTTGGCCTGTTGTTAAAATATTGCCCTCGTCTTGCACAGCATGTCCAAGTATTTCCTCAGTGAGTCACTTAGAACCTCTGAGCCAATTCTGTTCCCAAGACCAAAAGCCAAAGCTAAGATTAGTTCCAGTTTTGTGTTAATGAGTTCACATTCTTAAGACTTAGAAATCCCCAAGTGCTGTGCAGATATCAAAGTGGTCAGATGCTGTCTTGGGTGGAAGGCGGGCTCTCCATCCTTCTCAGTACCCAAGTGCCGTTTTCCGGTCCTCACAGATAGCTTCTACATCAGGAGTGTAATCTATTCTCTCCCACTCAGCCAGTCTCAAGAGATCTGGAACTATTTTGCAATAAAAGATGTGAAAGGTTGACCCTCTCTCTGCCCACGCTGCTCCCTGCTCAAATGGGTTGAGTCAGTATTTCCTCTTACCCTAATTCAGCAATGGGCCAGTTGGTTTTGTCTGATATTCTAAAACCCCACTAAACGATCTCCTTTCGGATCAGGAAACAGCCAAGCAGTTTGACTGTTTAACTCATAGAGTCAAAGGAGGCTGGTGAAGAGTTCAGACCCCAAGGGCTCTTCCTTCCACAGAAAGAGCTGGGAGAAGTTCCCCTAATTATCTGTCCCCATGGAGAAACTTTAAATTACATAAAGAAAAGTCATGTTTGGCTCTTTCTGACTGTATGGCCACCCAAATGAATCAACATCAAAATTCTATAGAGGAGAAAAACAATGAAATTGTTACTTTTTAGTTGCTGTATGGCTTCAACAGTCCCCCAAAACACCCTAGCATCTAGGCCATACAATGGCAACAGTTTCTTATATAATTATTATTTCCATGTAATTATTGTCTGCATCAATGGCCCTACAAGAAACAACTGTATGAAACGCACTTTAACCTGTGTGTGAAGTTTGGATGTATTCCTATCCTGCTTCCGTGTTTCTCTTTGGTATCCCACCTGAGATATTTATTAATGGGATGACATCAATGACAAGCAGGGCCCTTCCTGAAAACTGATCTATTGGCGATTGATTGATGGATTGGTTGGTTGGTTGTTGCCACTCATTTATTTAGCAATTTTTTTTTTTTTTGGTTTTTCAAGACAGGGTTTTTCTGTGGCTTTGGAGCCTGTCCTGGAACTAGCTCTTGTAGACTAGGCTGGTCTCGAACTCCCAGAGATCCGCCTGCCTCTGCCTCCCGAGTGCTGGGATTAAAGGCGTGCGCCACCATCGCCCGGCCTTATTTAGCAAATTTATTAAGCACCTGGACCACGCTGCTCACAAGGCTGGGCCCTCAGAGCATAAAGCATGGCAGGTCCTCCAGCGAACAGACGACTGAGGGAACAAGTTTGGCAGCATGTCACAACACTTGAGAAAAAAAAACTCTACAACTAGGGGGCCAGAGCCACATATGGCTGCATAGAGGAACTGACAATTAGCCAGAGTCCTGGGTATATGCACTGGGGTAGGGTGGGGGAGAGGGAACCAGAACCCAGAATATCCTCAGAATATGGAATTCAGGGAAACAAACACTCTAGAGGGACTGTGGAGTAAATGCCAATATATTAGAGCATAAGAAAGATGGGTGTGTGAGCCCCCAACCCCACTGGCAGAAAGGTCCTTTTCTCTGACGTGGACACGCCCTTTTCCTCTCCATCTCCTTAATGGCATGTTTTTGGGAGGATGGAGAGGTTGGTCTGATGACATGGGGACATCAAGAGGGCTAGGCTTTGCGGATGCATTTGGCTGACTGGCACATTCTGTGAGACAGCTCGACAACCGTTCCTGTGTGGCTTACCATACGATATGCATGGATATTTGATTTTTCTCTAAATCCTAGTCCTTGCAACCTTCCCCTCCACAGACTCTTCGGCTGTGACATCCAGCTCACGCACAGGCTCAGGCTCCAACTCAGGCTCACTTGGTGATTGGTTGGAACGTTCACCAAGATCCCATATTTCACAGACATCGTCAGGAAAAGTGGGTCCAGAATTAACCCTCTCAACCACTTCTTCTTCAAGCACAGGCACTGGGCGCTCTTCGCTGGAATCACCTTTCCCGCTCAGAATCCCTCAAGTGGGGATGGCTATCTTCTTGGTCATTGATAGTGATCAGTGGAGGGTTCTGATGGCTGGAGCCCTTGGTGTCAGAGGACCATCTGAAGTCTCCTCTCCACTGCTTCTTTTGCTGCTCTGAGCTCTTTTCCTCGTAGGGAGAGTCAGAATCAGGGTCTGAGTCAATCACCTCCTAGTTGGACTTTCTCTCTCTTCTCTGGCAAGAGGTATGTAGTATGGTGATTTGAATAGATATGATCCCTATAGACTCATGTGCTTGAATGCTTGGGCTATAGGGAGTTGCGTTCTTAGGAGGCGTGGCCTTGTTGCAGTAGGTGTGGCCTTGTTGGAGGTGGAGGGTGGGGTGGGATGGAGTGGGGGGGTGTGGGGGTGTCTGATATGCTCAAGCTACACCCAGTGTGGCAATAGCCTCCTTCTGCTCTCTAAGGATCAAGATGTAAAACTTTCAGCTCCCCTGGCACCATGTCTACCTGTATGCTGTCATGCTTCCCACCATGAGGATAATGGGCTAATACTCTGAAACCGTAAGCCAGTCCCAACTAAATATTTTCCTTTATAAGTGTTGCGTTGGTCATGGTGTCTCTCCACAGCAATAAAACCCCGACTAAGACATATAAGCCTCACACTCTTCATTACTGCTGCTGCTTGTATCCATGTTACAAATAGAACTGCTTTTGTGGTGTCTAGCACAGGTCACAGCCCCCACCCAGACCAGAGCCTATCAGGACTGATTTATTATTTTCTCCTCAGAAAACAGTGACAAATAAAAGCTAGCTGTGTACCTTTGTTTTTGTCATGCACATTAGGAGACACAAAGAAGTGTGTGGTTCGACATCAGTGTGAGACCTGAGTCTCTACAGTCAGAGTTAGAAATGGCTTAAGCAAAACCGACAGGGATGCCTCGACCATAAGAAGGCTGGAGTAGGGATGGAGAGATGGTTCAGAGGTTAACGTCCTTGTTGTGCTTTCAAAGGACCCAGGTTCAGTTCCCAGCACCCACATGGTGGCTCAGAACCATCCATAACTCCAGTTCCAGGGGATCTTATCCTTTCTCCTGGCCTCCCAAGGCAACAGTCATAAACTTGGCGCACATATATACATGCAGGCAAATACACCTATACATAAAATAAGTCTTTACAATAGAAGAAAAGGCTTGGGGGGGGTTAGAGACATGGCTCTGTGGTTAAACTATTCATCTCACAATGTAACTCACAGTTTGGTAACCCAGAACCCAGGCAAATGCTGGGTGGTGGTCCAGCTTGGGCTGGGTTTGACTGGAAGATATTGCCTCAATGAATAAGGTAGAAGAGTAATCTATAAAGATTCCTGACATCAACATCAAAGCCTCCTCAGGCACACAGACACAGACATATGCACCCACACACATGCAAGATGTATACACACACAAACACACATGAAAAATACATACAAGGTTGGATAGAGATGTTTCTGGTCATGATGTTGATGCGCATTTCATAACTGATTCTGTAGGCTTATCCTGGCTATCATGATCTCAATCTAATACTTGATGCCCATGTCACATGTATGCTGCCTCCAGACCAAGTCATGTGTCCAGCACTCAGAAGAGAGAAAAGAGCTAGCTAGACCAGCAGGTGCTTCTTGACTCCTCTACGGAAACTAGAAAGTTTCCCTAGCTAATCTTCTTATATCTCATTGGCGTTTCTGGATCATGTGATACAGGCAGAAGGCTCAGAAAGACAACGATCATAAGAATTGGTTTCCCCCTGACTTGGGATTCATGTAAACATCTGATAGTCAACCTCCAATCTGAGGGATGGAGAGAAGTGTAAGACACAGCCCTGTTTTCTCTCTACGAGCTTAGAAAGTGGATGGGAGAAGTTCATATTCAGAAAAGTCAAATACTAATGAGAAAATAATAGCACGAGGCAGTAACACAGGAGGCATAGGGGAATTTGTTGAGAGTCTGCGGTCCAGAAGTCACTTGAAAACTAAGAGCCTGGTCATCAGGTCTAACAACACACAAAAAGGAGCTAGGGAGCCAATACGTGTGTCTCTAAGGAGCAGGACTTGGGGTTCCTCAGAGGCAGGGGAAGAGGAGAAGCAAGGGACTGGACTCTGAGGACTTGGAACATACAAGTTTCAGTTGACAGTCACCCGATGCATGACCTTGGGCCTCCTGCTTACCCTCTTAACCTTCTGTTTGTTCATCTGCAACTTGAAGATGATGAATTCTCTATATCAACTCATGCAGAGCCTGTATGCCAGAAAGTGCGTCCTGGAAAGTCCTGTGTGAACTTTAATGATGAAATACAACATTGTGGTGCAGAGCGAAGAGGAGCAGGTAGAGATCTAATGGCAAATGTCCGTCTGCCGGCTGGGTTCAGTGCTTCCCTGTGACATCTCTCTTGATGCTGGGAATCAGGCCTACTGTGTCCACTTAGACTGGTTTTCACAACCATCCAAAGGCCTCTGGGATAGCAAGCAAAGGCCTGATTCTCCCAGAGGTGGACTGAATCACCACTAGAGCCTGTACAATTAGAGAGACTTCTCAGAGGTCAAGATAAGGAAGTCTGGCTGCAGGTTTACAGACAACACTGGCTTGGGTGGAGTCTGTGCCCACATTAAAGGTGGGTTTCTAATGGAGAAAGGATTTGCACTTACATCTATAGGAAGCTTGACATCGATCCTACCTGTAAACGTAAAGCACTTCCCTTGAGAGATGTATGAGGCTAAGAATAACATGGTGGCAATCAGCAATGAGCACCCTGCCGTTCTTCCAAGCTGTTCTCCTGAATTAGTCAACAGAAACAAGAAAATAGCCCAGTCATGTACTTTGAAGAAACTACCACACAGAGCCACGATTCCTAGTTGAGGCATAGGCATTTTTTTTTCTAATTTAGTGCTGTAAACATGAAGAAAAAAATACAAGAGAGTTTTAAATGTAAATAAGAAGTCCTTCCCCCCACACACTTCATTTTAGGGAATGTCAGTGTAGTGGATGTTGGATTTCCAAAACTGTTCCAATACATAGCACACGGAAAGTCACAGGTGCCCATGCCATCCGCCAGACCAAGGGGAAATGCTGGGCTCACAGATCATGCGTGATGGCTAATCTTGGTTGTCAACTTGACACACCTGGGACAGGGCAGCTTCCTGCCTCCATGATAGTGGCCTGTGCCCACGTCTGTGAGACATTTTCCTGATTACTAACTGATGTAGGAGGATCCATCCCACTGTGGGTGGTGCCAACCTGAAGCACGTGGGCCAGGGATATATAAGAAAGGCAGCTGACCAGGAGCCTAGAAGCAAGCCAGTAGGCAACATTCCTTCATGATCTCTGCTTCAGTTCCTGCCACCGGACTGTCTCTTGCCTTGAGTTCTTTCTTCGGCTTCCCCAGATGTCGGACTATAATCTGTAAACCAGACACTCCCTTTCCTCCCAATCTGGCTTTGGTCAGTGTTTTATCACAGTAATAGAAAGTTAACTCTGACAGCCGTGGGAGACCATTTCTGAGCATATGCCTCGCGCACGTGACCGACTATTACGGTCCCAGGGCTGAGTGTCCAAAGAAGGAATTCCAGACATGGTGCTCACTCTTATCTTTGTTACTGAGCTGTGGTAAAAGACTTTAAACAACTCCAGCAGCTGGGAGAGTGATCCTGACGGCGTGGCAGAATAAGCATTTCAATAAATCTCAATTGCATGGGAGCCACTGGCTTCCTGGATGTTCTAAAATTTCTATTCTGCTGCTGGGAAAGAAATAAAATTTTATGTCCCTTGGATTTTTCTGGGATGGTCTTTGTGAATTACTAATTCTCGAGGCATTCTGGGAGAAGAAAATTAACGGGTTTTTAGATCCCTACTAGCTGCCCAGATTTTAGCTGATTTAATTCTTATAACCAATCCAGAGGGTTAGGCATGGCCGTCATTTTCCCATGGATAAAGTAAGGTCTGGGTAAGTTAGCCCGTTGACTCAAAAGCTCCGAGAAGGAGTCACACTTGGTGGTATGTGCCTTTAATCCTGGTATGACTAGGCTATCTAGTAGGCTCCAGGACAGCCTGAGCAGTTGGGCAAGGCCCTGTCTCCAAAACCGTGAATAAACAAAAATCTCAAAGAAGAAGAGTTTTAGGTATTTACGTAACCCACCAGTTACCTAGTCCCTTCATGAGTGGAGTCTGAAGGTCTTTTTTTTTTTCACTATGTAAAACACGCAATCACTGAGAAGGTACCTGAGTAAACATGTTGCAGACATGAATAGGATAAGTATGTGAGTAACGTGTGTGCATATGAGTGTGTATGCTACATAAACATACAAGCATATATGTTACAAGTATATCACAAGCATGTACATTACACATGTGTATATCATAAGTCTGTATGTTACATGCATGTACATAGTAAGTATTTGGGCCACGTATGTGTATAAGTATTATATCACACACATATATTTGTTAGTATGTATGTCATATGTATTTATGGTATTTCTTTGACTACAAGCGCAGAGGAAACAGGAATGGAAAGGATTCTGGCCATTCTCTGTCTACCTAACTGAGTGTTGCTATGTTCTTTGGAAACCTCTTGAAACCATGTCCTAGGAAGAGCCCATCCTCTCCTCTTGCTTAGTGACATACAATAACCAAGACCAACTTTTCTGTGATCCATAGCCAGATCCAACTAAGATCCAACTTTTCCATGATCTCTGCTCCAATGGTACCTACCCAGGGAGGGACCAAAGACTGTCCTTGACCGAGGCCCATCAGTCTGTCACCCCACCATGGCTCCCCTTTTTTGCTTCAAGTGTTTGTCAATATCCCATGAATTTGCTGGCAGTTTACATAGTTTTTTGCACTTTTTCCATCTACAGCCTTTTACGATGGCAACTCCGTGTGTGTGTGTGTGTGTGTGTGTGTTTGAGAGAGAGAGAGAGAGAGAGAGAGAGAGAGAGAGAGAGAGAGAGAGAGAGAGGAGTCCTTCCTTATTTATCGATTTATTTATTTTCTTCACTTTTTCCTCCATGGTTTAGAATAATAGCACTTGACTACTGTGGGCACTCGGTGACACTTCTTGAGTGTGTGAGAGTACCAGTTCTGACCGCTCACTCCCACAGCCACCGGGATTTGGCGGAGTTGGTGTGTGTCGTTCTGTCGCCTATCAGTTGACATTCGGATGGGGTTATTTACTGCCGAGACGCTGTCCCCTTCTCTGGCTCCTCAAACAGACAAAGAACAGGGTTCCAGCAAATGCAGGGCTTCTGTATCATGGGAAGCAGCCACCCTGTCTCTCAAGGTTAGTTTGTAAACTGAAGAACCGGCTTTTTACAGTGTCAGACGCTCATCCTGAGCAGGCACAGACGAGTGAGCATTCTTGCTCTTGAACGAAGAGTATAAACTCTGAAAATGACTCAGCTCTAGAGAAAGTGGTCCAAATCTTATTTATTGTCTCTGCAAAGCATTTCCTGAAGGGGACTAGCTTTCCAGCAGCCATTCAGCTGTGGTTTGCTCTCACAGTCCTTTCGAAATGTTTCTGTAATCACCACCTTGCTATGCTTCCCTTGCTAAGACTTTTATGGAAGGAACTTGGTGACTTAACCCGGGGATTCCAATGGTGAGTTATCAGAACGGAGCTGTCATAGCAAAGGTGTGTGAGAGCTGGGAATTGAACCCACGGCCTCCTGCACAGGCAATTACCCTACCGCACCCAGGCCACATGAGACTTCAATCTTAAAAGCTCTTGCTTGCTGCTCTAGAGCAAAATCCATGCCTGCCTTCAGGTGCAACCCAATGTATTGGGAGATGTTAATGACTTGCTGGAGTTTCTTCAGATCTTCAGAAAAGCCTTGCTAAGAGCCCCACAGGATCTTGAGAAGGTTTGTAGTTATAAGATTCTACAGTCAGACTGCCTGGGGTGCAGAGTCCTGGGTAGACCAATCCCTGCTTGGGGACTCTAGCAGATCTCATTTCACAGTAAAAGCAGGTGCATTTTTTTTTTTATTTTATTGCTCTCATCCCTCTCAGAGATTCCCAGGGATTTACCGTTTTCTGTAGGGACTTCTGGTTGAGCTAGTCTTGGGGCTGGTACCCTGGCTGTCTTTCATCTGTAACGTTCTTCTTCTCCTCCTCATGTTCTTATGACTTGTTCTCTAGCTTCGTTGAGACATTTGCTTAGCTCTCCCCTTCTGAGAGACACTCTGTATAATTTTTCTTTTAAAACAGCACCCCCACTACTTCTCTGCACTTGGCCACTTTTCTTTTGTTTTGAGACAATGACTCATGTTGTCCAGGCTAGCCTTGAACTCATTATGTAACTAAGGATGACCCTGGACTTTTGGTCCTCGTGCCTTCATTTTCCAAGTTCTAGGACTACAGGGATGCAAAACCATGCCTGATTCCACTCAGTACACCATCTTTTTTATTCTGCCCTGTAGCTCATACATCCCATTCTTAAAAAGAAGCATGTGAATTTATGGGGATAATTTTGGTCACGGCGATGATCCAAGGCCTTGATCAATGCATAGAACACAAGAAATACTCTATAAATCTGTTAACTGTGGGAGTGGGATGTTGGAACTGATTTACCTATCAGAGTCTTTTCCATTGGCTTGGAGTGGAACCCCAAAAGATTATGTGAGGGTCACCCACTAGCAATAGGAAGGGTTTAGGGTCCCAGCAGCTCAGGTTCCAATTGGAAAAGCCATTACAAGTCAATTTGGGAGCATTTCAGTCAGGTCAGGGTGTGAGAGAGATGTTGGACGTTCCCAATTTCATCCTATATCCCTGCCAATCTCCTTTGCTTAAGAGGCTGGAGTGGCTTTCTGGTTCTCAACACAGAACAGAGCTAAATGATGCAGAAGTAAAGTGTTCATCCTTTCAGAGCTTCGGGAGCCCAGAAGGCAAAGAGCGCTGGTGTGTCTTCCTCTGTTTTCATCTCCAGAATCTACCTCAATTATTTCTAGTACACACCTGAAGGATAATTGCTCAATAAAAAAAAAGTCCACCTTGAAATGCAGTTTTGTTAATGCAGGTGCAAGGGTCCCTAGTTCACCTCCTGCGAGCATGGCTCTTGATGGTCAGCTTGATGGGGTTCAGAATTGCCGAGAAGACAAACATCTGGATGTGTCTGTGAGCAAGTTTCCAGAAAGGCTTAACAAAGGAAAAGGAGCCACTCTGAGCGTGGGTAACACCATCTCTTGAACTGAGGTTCTGCACTGAATAATGCGAATGGAAAGGGTTGGGGGTGGTGAGCTGAGTACTAGTGTTCAACTCTCTGCTTCTTCACTACGGCTGTAACATACCATCTACACACCTACAGCCCTGTCTTTCTCACCATAATGGACTGTGCCCTTTCAAACTGTGAGCCAAAAGAAACAATTCCTTTTTATGTTTTTTTCCTGCCTGACATTTGGTCATAGCACTGAAAAAAGTCACTAATACAGCCTTTTTGGGATTAGTTTCTCTTCCATTTTGTCTTCTGTGTCTCCCCATCCTCAATCTATTCTCAGGCTCTTACAGAATATTTTCCTCAGTGCCCTTTCATGGGACATAGAACAAGACGATCCCATTTAAAAAAATGTTCTCCTACCAACTTTTGACCAAGTAAGATGAAGCTAAAATTCAGAATGTTCTGCCAAAAAGTATATGCTTAGTACCCCAAAGTCACTGAAACCATGATCTTAAAGCTGCAGTAGGCTTTAGGAACTGGTTGGTTGGAAAAGCTCCTGTGGAGTCTCGTGTTTTCCTTGTTGTAAGCAGAAGGATAGTTGTAGCAAAGCCAACACATTTCAAATTGTGCTCTTCAGAGCCAAAAAGAAGTTAACTTAGGAAGAAGACATCGAGTCTATGGTCCTGCCTCCTCTTGTCTACCCTAAGTCCAGTCTCTCTCAGGACAGAACTTTGTTTCAGTGAGCTGTGGACCTCGTTGGTACAACAGTGATTCAACCTGCCCCACTTTCCCTGAAGAACCCTGCTCCCAAAAAAATCTTCTCTGTTTCCCTTTTTTAAAGAAAAACGTCTACCTATTTATTTTATGATATGATCTTTTTCACCAAAGATGGTATCTTCTCATTAATGTCTTTTTGATGCTCGCATGAACTTGTATTCAAATCTCATCCCCTGCCACTCTTTGGATAATGATTGGTGCCTGTGAAAGGAGTTGTTCACGCTTCAGTCCTCACATATTGCTCCGTAATTGATCTCTCCTCTTCCCATCAGCCCTTCTTCTGCGCTCGGTGCAATTACTGGTTGAGAAATCCTCCTCTCAATAGGACAAAGAGAGGAAAATTGATATCACCCTAGAGTCTTTTGTAGCCTGATAAATCACAGGCTCAATTTAGAATTCTAGCTTATATTAGGCTGATTTTCAGGGCCAATTATCTACATGAAGAAAAACTAGGACAAGCACACACTAATCCAACATTCGAAGATTGGACCTATTGTTTCCAGTTGGTATTATTGTCAAGGACTGTTTGACCTAAGTCACACTTAACTTGGCTATCAATTGTCCAGATTTAGAGTGTGAGGGGAAGAGGATTCCAGACAAGGGAAACAAAAACTCAAGGTAGAACTGCGCTGTGTGCAGAGCATGGTGTTGAGGCCTTAAATGGTGGACGTGCAGTCATCTGTCTGCCATGTTGCTATTCTCAAGTCCAACCTTGCAATCCCTTTGGAAGTACCGACTTCACTACCAACAGGTCCATAGATGCGCTTCTGCCTCCCTACTGGCTCTTCTGGTTGAAAACACCAAGGCTGAAACACCTTCTTGCCTTTGTAACCCAACAGGGAGCTGTGTGAAGATTCCACTTGGCTCTTGACCTGTGTTCTTAGGTTTTAAGTCATTGTGTTCGCCATTGTAAATGAGCACACACTTCACTGTTAGCAGCTGACCCGTGTCTCATGAAGGCACTTTGGGTGTTCCCTGACAAGTGGCCTGTTCTTGTTTAAGTCTAGGTAGTAAAGGATCTGTAGAAGGCATTGAGAAGGGCATGAGATTCCTAGGTTAGGGACTGGTTGGCATGAAGTCTTGTGGGAAGCCATGGTGGTGACCCCAGTGTTATTGCTTCTACATGTGCCCGGGATATCTGACCTCAGCTAGGCTAGTCAGCATCCCTGTGGAATGTTTGAACTCAGAGCTTTCTCTGTGGCAGGAACTGTGAGAGGTGATATTTGGTCAGGGCCAGGGGCCTTGTTACCCCCTGCAGGGGGAAAGTGGATCAGTGTGAGGGAAAGGAAAGAAACACATAGAGAGATCAGAGACAAGCACGCAGGCGCCATCTAAGTTCCCGGTTCTCCGTGTTCGGGAAGCCCAGAGGCGTTCCCATTCAGCCTCCTGACAATGGTCCACTACGACTCTACTATGGATTCTTCCCCTGTCTGTCTCGACTCATCTACGACTTAAGAGAGCTAAAGACAGGATTTACAGGGAGTTTCTGGTTCTATACTTAAACACCCAATTTTTCCATAGGAAGCTTCCACTGTGGTACTTTTAATGTCATCCATTTGGCCACCAACAAATTCTTATTGCCTCCTCTGCTCTACTGACTGGGTACAAAGGACTCTGAGTGGAGAATGGCCAGGGCCAGGGTGCTCCGTAGGCTTCCCTACCTTCTCTCCTGCTTCCCCCAAAAGACTGAATTTTAAATGTGACTGTTGCTAACCAAAAACATAGACTCCATTGGTCTTTTTTTATCATACGTCTTTTTAACTGTATAAAATTTGAATACAGGAGATGACTGATGAAATTAAACCATTTCAGTTCACTTTTCCCACATTTCTGGATCATTCCCTGCATCTGGATATTTTCAGCTCTTACTTAACACATCCACCATGTCTCATACAGTGTGTGGTGGAGGTCTCCCTCTAAGCAAGCTGTTGAGGGAACAAACAATTCTCCAATTCTCCAAGAGGTGGCAGCTGACTACACCTCCTCTTCCACTAGATGGCGCTGGTTAGCACGCTGTGGGCCCTGGTGCATTTTAAAGACCTCTGTCCTTGGTTGGCAGTAGCTCTTGGCCACAGGCATGGGGCTTTGGGTGTTCAAGTCAGGGATTTCCAAGTTTTGTGCCTCTTCTTTTGATGGAACATGTGGGTATGAGCAAGCCTGGATTTAGTGTCCTTGTTTGTCAATAGAGTTAGTGGCCCTTGCCGTAGGTCATGAGGTGTCCTGCCCCCTCAGCTCTTCACTCAGGTCTGCTTTCTTTTGGTTTGAAGCTGGGAAAGAGGGCTTCGCAAGATCCAGATGGGAACAGAACTGTTGATGGGAAGAGATTAGACACAGCCTTAAGGGACCAGCAGTGCCCTTACCCCCATTATGATTCTGGCATCCTCTCCTTAGGACATTTTTGCATGATTTTACCAGGTAAGGGGACCTGCTAAAATTATACACGTGGGTAGGATGATGTCCAGAGTAGAAAACAATAGGGTTCTACTCATCAGAGAATGAAGTATGCATGTAAGTTGTAATATTTATAAAGCCAAGTCCTCTTCTATTCTCTACCAATTATTATTATTATTATTTTATGTAGGGTAGGAGAAAATTAAAATTAAACAGCACTAAAATACATTGTAATGCTTCCCTTTGTGAAACACAGTGCAGTGAGTTTAATTTAGCTGATTTAACATTTTGCTGTTGTAGTAATAACACCAGATTACAGCTTTGGTAATTGATATTCTTGTCTTAACTGATGACTCGAAACTTACACTATCTTGTGTTTCTTCTCGAACATTCTCTACTCTTTTACGTGTTTCCACTATGTAATTTGGACAAATTTTATGCTAAACACCAGATGTACAGGCTTCCCAGGTGAGTTAACACTGTAGTCAGTCCTTCCATTGAAGGCATGTGCACCAGTGTCTCTTGCCTTCTGATGGGGTCCTCCACACTCCTAAAAACACAAGATCTCAAGGGCAGTGTTCTGGCAATGGTCCACCAAGAGACCTCACACTGGGCACAGCCACCCAGAATGCCTTCTTCTTGTCCATGCTCCCTAGTGGAGAACAGCTTTAGGGCAGATCCAATAAATACAGTTAATAAATACAGCGGGGAAGAAATAGAACCCAGAGCTCCAATGATAGTGCTTAGGAAAGACTAAGAATCGAGAAAGATGAAAGAGCAAATGGGACTCCTTTTCTTTAAGAGACAGGGTCTCACACAGTCAAAACGGGTCTCATACTTGACATATAGCCAAGTATGACCTTGGACTTCTGATATTCCTGCCTCTACTTCTGAATTTCGAGAACTACAGTCTTGTACCACCATGTCCAGTGAGTAGGGTGCTGGGAATTTAACACAGGGCTTCAGGTATATTAGGCAAATACTTTATTATTGAGCTACTATACTCTTAAGAACAGAGACTCAATTTAAGCTCTCTTAGACTTAGCATTTGCTGAACAAACACAGGACTGGAAGTCTTCAGGAGAGGCTAACACAGGCTCAAATGGCCTCGGATCAGATGGCTCTTCATCTCTGCTTCCGTCTGCCATGGCTCTTCCTGCAGATCTACTTCATCCTTCATTCCAAACCCATAGAACAGGCAAACTCGGGTCCTTCTAGCTGACAGGGAAGTAGAAAGACAGTTAGTTACTCTTTGCAGTAGCCCCTACAAAGCCGTCAGAGTTGACTTTCATTGGAGCATAGGTCATGTGACTCCTGAGAATCCATTATGATAATGAGAAGCCACAGTCCTGATTAGCAGGTGTAGTTGGCCTATTGCCTCTAGAGAGAGAATGGGGTCATGCGATCATGGCTATGTGTACTTAGAAGTAATACTATAGTCATTCTGTCAATGGAATGGATAAACATCTTAGCTTATGTGTGGAGGGATTCTGGGAGAGAAAACCAACATACATGTGCAGAAGACAGAGCCAACGGGAACTCTCACCAGCTGTTTGTATGACTCGGTAATTTTACCACACCTCAGCTGTATCATCTCATCAGCTGCCTATCTATTTAGGAGACCTCCATCTTTCCAGTTCTCATTTTACCATCAGCAGAATCAGGCAGAGGGAAACGGCAAGTGTTAAAAATGCCTCTGAATTCATCAGAATCTTTTATCATCTAGGTCAGTCTCCTGACTGGGAATTGCATGGGTTTTCCAAACCTCAAAGCCCACTCCCAGGGACACAGCTCCTAATCCTCCCCAAACAGTTCCACTGGCTGGGGTCTAAGTGTTTTAACATATGAGCCTATATGGGGGGTATTCTCAGTCCAACCACCACAAGGTCACAGAAGGTGACCTCGACAAGCAAATGGGAAACTGTACAACATGAGAAACACAGAGTAGGATGAACATCGAGAGAAGAGTGGAAGAGCAGAAAAGGTCCTGCCACATTCCACCTTGGCTGAACTCCTAAAGATAGGAAGGGGTCAGGCAAAGAAAACATCCAAAGGCTGGAGAGTGTCCCCAGGAAGAAGGGGCTGCAGAATGTAGAGGCCTCAGAATGTTAAAGACATAACTTCCCTTTGGCAGATGAGTGGCAGCAGAGGAACTGGGATCAGAGGAGAGAGATGGGATGAACCCAACGTGTTAGACAAGCCCAAGCGTATACTGTGGACAAAATGACTTGTTTTATCCCTTCAGACAACCCCTTATCCACAGGTAGGCCTCATTCTTTCCCTAGTTCCTATTTTCTCTATTAACTCTTGTGTTAACCATCAGCCTTTAATATGTATCAATCATTTTGATCCTGCTCGAAAGGAAAAAAGATGGAGGGAGAATGGATTGCATGCTGCCTGAAGCCCTGAGTGTGGGCCCGAGGCTGTGAATGACACCAGGCAGCAAGACGTGAATGACAGCACTTACCTGTCCTCCAATCAGACTGCAAGTCCTTCCAGGGCACAAATGTGGTCACCTATGACCACAGCTGGCCGGGTGGCTGCCATAGGGAGTTGATTCTTGAGTGCGAAGCGTTCTGAAATAGCATTCTTTCTGGATCCCCTTCCATGGAAGAATATTTACATGACCTCAGGTACAAAGGAACACAGAATGGATCTACCAAGCAGAACTTTAGACCTTTATGTATTTTAAAATTAAGAATTTTATTTGAAATAGTTATTTGATATGCAGAGAATTTTTGCCACTTATTAAACAGGAAAGCAAATTTTTCATACTTTATAAATGGATGTGCGTGTTTAGTTTTACATAAACAAGAATTAAATCTTGGCTGAATTTTTGATACTTCAGGATATTTTAAAAGAGCATCTTCAGTGTTTTTCAGAGTTCTTAGGTAGTTAGTTGTTATAATCTTAATGCTGAGAATACCACACCATATAATTTCATAGGACATAGTGGCAGACATATGTTCAGATATAATGCCTTTTTAGATGTTGTTGTAAATGCTGTCCTAATCTCAAGCCAAAATTTATTGGATGACTCTTTAAATTGTTTTTTTTAACTATATATTTTTCTCTGCCCTCCCTTTCTCTCTTCTCCTCTTCTCCCCTCTCCCATAATCCTCATGCTCCCAATTTTTCAGAAGACCTTGTCTTTTTCTACTTCCCATGTAGACTAGATCCATGTACGTCTTTCTTAGGGTCCTCTTTGTCATCTAGGTTCTCTGGGATAGTGCATTGTAGGCTGGTTTTCTTTGCTTTATGTCTAAAAGCCGCTTATGAGTGAATACATATTATATTTGTCTTTTTGGGTCTCTACCTCACTCAATATAATATTTTCTAGACCCATTCATTTGCCTGCAAATTTCAAGATGTCATTATATTTTTGGCTATATAGTACTCCATTGTGTAAATGAACCACATTTTCCTTATCCATTCTTTGGTTGAGGGGAATTTAGGTTGTTTTCAGGTTCTGGCTATGACAAATAATGCTGCTATGAACATAGTTGAACACATGTTCTTGTGGTACGATTGAGCATCCTTTGGGAATATACCCAAAAGTGATATTGCTGGGTCTTGAGGAAGGTTGTTTCCTAAATTTTATGAGAAATCGTGGTGCTGATATCCAAAGGGTCTGTACCAGCTTGCACTCCCACCAGCAATGCAGGAGTGTTCCCTTTACCCCACATCTTCTCCAGCATAAGTTGTCATCAGTGTTTTTGATCTTGGCCATTCAAATGACACCAAAGACAGCAACTCAAACAGCATTTTTTGAATTAAGCTGTCTCACACAAAGACAAACTGATTTGATATGTGCTAAGGAACGATAATGGGAGAATATTAAGGGTTTGTGGTGGGGGGAAGGGCGTGTAGCAAACCATCGTGTTGTTGTAAGAGCAGAAAATAATTCATACAGTAAAAACACCCGAGTGGACTTGAATCTGAGCTGAGCTGTCTCGGGCATGCTGTGTGCTCTGAGCCGGGGCTGTGGTGAAATCACATGATACACCTTGGTGTGGTTGTGGGTCTGATATTGAATTAGTTCTCAGCTATCGTGAGTTCAAAAACCTTTTACTTTTACTGTTTCCTTTGCTTTCCATGACCTCCAGGGTTTAGTTGTTTGAGTTGCAGTTTAAGAGGCTGCGTTCTAGAACTCTGAAGGGAAAAGCACGATGGGGCCTGCATTTTCTCATCGCAGACCCGACTCTCTGTGTGACGTGGGTTCCAGCTCATTTTGCATTGTGCCAAGCAGAGAGCTTCGTCGGGTTCATTCCCATTACCTCAAGGGTCTCAGAACACATCTCCCCTTTCCTGAGACCACAGAGGGCCTTTGGTGACAGACGAGGCATTGACACGAACATCCCCCAGCCTAGAGAACAGCTTTGCTAACTTGGGTCCCTGAATTTGTTTTGAGAGGTGATGACATTATCGGGGGTCACAAGCAAAATTGTCCTTATGCATACCCAACCCGCCTGCCCTCATATTTGGGAGAGGATTTATTACTTTTTACGAGAAGTCTGAGAAGATTGTGATAAAAGAGAGAGAGGAGGAGGGAAAAAAAGGAAGAAAAAGAGAGGAAGGGAGAGGGGAGGGGGAAAAGGGGGAAGAGAGAAAAAGGAAAGAGATTGCCATTAGAATTGAAGATCTCTGCTCTCTGGAGGCGACCCAGGGAATGAGAGCGATTCCAACTGAACCAGGCCTTGCAGGATTCACTTTTCCCTGAGACCATTTCCTGCTAGGACTAAGATTCTAGAAAGTATACTAAGGGAATTTTTTTTTCTTCTCTTTTTGTTACTTTAACAGTGAAAAGGAGACTATTACATGTTGATTATATTAAATTAGCCACTGCCTGTCCTCCACCCCCATCCCTTCCCCCAAGGGATGTTGAGCAATATCCTGAGGAGGCAGGGTGTGGATCTGGGTTATGTCTGGCCTTCTGGTAAAGTAGGTGAGGCTTGGTTCCTGTGACCCCCATCCTCCAAATGCATCTCCTCCTTCGGGGTCCAGCTTGTGATTGTTAGTCTTGTCGATCTTCATCCTCACCAAAGGGCCAATTAAAAAACGGAGATGGGGCCGCCGCCTTAAGGGGCCCTGGGTGCAATGTGTGGTAGGTTAAGAAAGCTCTTGGCGATCCAAAGAGATGAAGCCTTGATGGTTGAGTGATTGTCTGAGGAGCTAACATTCCGCGTCACCGGAGGCTCCAATCTCACCACAGAAGTGCCGTACATGTGTGTGTGTGTGTGTATAGCAGGCACCACAGCAATGAAACAGGACCGAGAATCTCGCTAGGGTTTCTTTGTCAAGTCTGAAAATCAGACTGGCATTTTCTCTCGCCTTGCAGCATTAACATGTTGAATGACGATTTTAAAATCTGCTGAGGAACAGATCTGGATTCAGTGTACAAGAAAAACGCCATCTAACAGAGACATCTCAGCGGGCACTTGTGAACGGCTTCTTATAAAGATGCTTGATTCAAACGGCTGTTATCCCAAGGGTGTGTGTATGTGTGCGCGCACACACATATGCATGTCTGTCTGTCTATGCATGAACATGTGTGTATGTCTGTGTTTGTGTTCAAAATACTCATGCAAGCAACATTCAGAAAGCCCTTTCTACCTGCTAGATAAGGGGACGTTAGCATTAAAGCAAGGCATGTACACTTTCTGAATTAGTGATGGTGTACTCTAGCCTCGGGGAACAGGTATGTTTATGGTGGCTGGGTATCTTTAACACAAGGAAAGGTGGCATCCACAGCAAACTACAGAATGAATAACTAATAAAAGAATTAGCTGATAAAATTCTATCCATTCTGTGGACCAAAAAAAAAAAGGTCTGCGAGCTGTATTTGACATTGATCACAAAGTGGTCTACTTAGGACTAGACTGATGAGTGCTTACCATGCCCTGCATGCCTTGAGCATATCTGCCACTCATTACTGTATTTACAGCACCATTGTTGTGGACGGTCTCCGTCTTCCAGAAGGGAAAGTCACAGCACAGAATAGCTATGCGTGATGTCTGACGCCTTGGCAGTGGGAAATAGGACTCTAGGCCTCATTTGAAACCTAAGAAGCCTCTGTACTCACGCCTTCTCCAGTTCTGATCTCTTTTGGTTATATGGAATCGGTCTGATTGACTAAATCTAAGGAAAGTGAGTCTTGGAAAAAAAGTTATATTCCGACTTCCTTTTTAATCATGTGCCTCGTACCAGTTACTGTGAAGAGAGTCAGATCATTTAGATTTGCATCATAGTGACTTCTAACATGTCATCCTACCTTTGTGTGTACATGTATGTGCTTGTGTGTGTGTGTGCACGTGTGTGTATGGAGGTCAGGGCTAGCCTATGTGTTAAGACGGGGTCTCCCACAGAATCAGGATCTCAGCAACTCTGCTAGGCTGGATGGCCAGTGAGCTGGGGCAACCCACCTGTTTCTCCCATGACCAGCTCTGAGGTTATTGACGTGCAACACTGTACAAATATGGGTATTTATGTGGGTAGTAGGAACCCGAACCCAGGTCTCCATGCTTGCGCAGCAAGCACTATACCTCCTAAGCCATCTGACCAGTCCTTACCTCACTTTTACAAATGTCTTTTTAAAGAAGATATGCCCGCAGAAGAGGCAAATAGCAGATTGTACTGGTCACTATGGACATACTAAGGATGGGGTGAAACAATGAACATCTATTTTAGATGTCAAAGGAGCAAGCACGCCTATGCTTCAGTCACGGAACTGCGGACATGTGACATGCAAGAGATCTGAGTAGCAAGTCCAGCCAGCCTGTGTTAATGGGGTCTACACTAAGACAGCAGTTTGGTGGTTCAAAAACCGAGGGTTTTTGGTTTGGATTAACCTTACCTTGTTACTTTCAAGGCACGTTGTCTTCTTGACCGGGCAGTGACCTGGGTACCTTTCCTTCTTTGGGTATCTCTTGCTCCTGGAATATTCTGCAGATGAGATTTAGGAAATTTGGCATTAGCATCCCAGTTATTTGTATCATCTGTGAGGAGTCTTGGGAGCTTAGAGAAAACCGTGGGTCCTCCTAGGCTACATGCCTGATAAAGATCAGACTGATTGAAGAACAGGGGGACAGACCAGTGAATTTGCTTTCCTGATATCTTCAAGCTGACTGAAGGCTTAAGAAATATCTAATTTAAATACATTTGGCTAGAAGAGGAAAGGTAGCTCCTGAGGGGGGAAACAAGCTCTGGACCACAGGTCCTTCTCCCTGGGAAGGAATAAGTAAAATGGAAGTCATCTTGCTAGCCAGAGTGATTTCCAACCAATATTTTCCGTTCAGCGGTTAAGAATTTCTACAGAATGTCATGGGATCTTGACATGATAGACACCAAGATGCTGATGTGACCTCAGGAAGGGATAGTTGAGATGCAGCCAGTGATTCCAAATTCAAACCATCTGGAAGCTACAGCGATGCCATTTGATGACCCTGGCCTGTGTCTGATCTCTAAAGGAATTCAAGCCATCGAGAATTTGAGGGTCGGATGCGGTCCTCTTGTTTGTCGTTTTGTTTTGTTTGGGATGGGGAATCTCGTGTATCCCAGGCTGCCTTAGCTATACAGCTGAGGATGGATTTAAACTCCCAATCGTCTCCCTCCATCCCCGAAAGGCTGAGATTACAGCTATGTACCAGCACATACCTTGTTTGTGCCGTCTAAAGATCTCTGGGTGATGGGCATGGCCAGTGTGGATAAACACTAACCTGAAGACAACAAGGTTGGTCCACAAGGCCAAGAAGAGAGTTGGAGGAGGGAGGGAAGAAGGGAGGGAGAAAGGGAAGAAGGGAGGAAGAAGAGAGACAGAGAGACACAGAGAAGCAGAAGCCATGGTTAAGGTACGCTTAAGTCATTGGCAGAGGAAGTTGTTTTGCTTATCTGTTACACACACACACACACACACACACACACACACACAAAACCCACACACATCTCTCCATGCATCTGTATAGTTTGTATAAAAAGGAATAAATCACTTCATGTGAAAAAACCCAGTAGGAGGGTGAGATGGATTACAAAGGTCACTGTCTACGCAAATGTGCGTGGTGGTGGTCTATCCTAGATTAATATCACAACGTTAATGCCAGCCTTGGATACACAGCAAAACTTGGTATTTCCGAAAACAACATAAGAAAGACCACTATGCAGCCTTTGGCTCAGCTATCTCCAAGGTACAGATTTGTAGGAAGGCTGACACTGTGACCCTGTGACCTTCAGGGTCATGGACGTGTGGACCTTTCAGTAAAGTGGCACTTCAGCGTGACAGCATATGGAAGGGTCCTTCCACACAGTTGGCCTTCATCTCACCAACCAGTGAAGTTTCCATGATTATGAGGGGCAGATCCATCCATGGTGGCCATATCTCCCTCTGCCTGGAGTGAGTTCTGAGCCACGATAGTCATTCTCCTGACTCAGTGTCTCTTGGTTCCATTGAAGCCATTCTTGCCCTGTGTTGGAGATTTTTTGTTTTCATTTTGGATACATTTAAAGTATTTAGCTCTCACGCCAATGTCTGTAATGCCAGGATTCTTGTGCAAGGCTAGACTGCCAAGCCCATCCAGGACAACAGATGATCATGACCTGTGACTCAGTTGCCGGCATTTTAAGACAACCTTCAACCAGTTCCAAAAAGGAGCCTGAAACCAGCATCTTCTAGCAATTACTGTAATTTATGGATTAAAGAGAGAGAGAGAGAGAGAGAGAGAGAGAGAGAGAGAGAGAGGGAGAAAGAAAGAAACAGCCCTGCTCTGATGTCTTTAAAAGATTCTTAGCTAACCACAGGGGGATCATCTCATTTGTAGGGAAACCAGCTTCCCGTCCTTCACCTCTGACCAAAGGGACTTTCAGAGTGAAGTGGTATCTGAGATTAAATTGTAACTTCCTTGAATGTCTTAATTTTACTATCCCCTCGCCAGCCGGAACCCGGGAGTTAGCAGGCACTGTCTGCCTTGCCTCTGAGCTGTTGGATCCTTCATTTATGACTCAGCCGGCCGGAGAGCCACAGCTGGCTTGGCAACAATTTGAACGCTCATTCTCTCTCCTTCTCCCTCTCTCTCCCTCTTGTACCCCTCCCATCTTTTTCCCCTCTCCCTACCCGCAAGTTTCACTCCCTGTCTCTCTTCTCCGGTCCAGCTCCACAGAGAATCGGTACACCAATTCCTTCCAACTGGCCCTCAGCGCCTCCAAAGGGAGACTCCTAGTTCCCTGGCTACGAGCTTGGGCTGGGGAGGCCACATATAAGGTCAGTGTTCCAGGCCGGAGCAGACAGCAGGACAAATAAACAGCCATGGGGAGACAGACACGGAGTCAGGAAAATCCCCTACTTGACCAGACTATCGTTTTCAGCAGGAGCCTGCCTGGGAACACCAGGTTCAAACTCATGGGGCCAAAGATTTTACCATGTAGTAGGCATTGCTCTCAAGCCCATTTCTCTGTGTTAATCATACATATAAACACACACACACACACACACATCATCATCATCATCATCATCATCATCATCATCATCTGTGGGGGGAGTAGGAGCCAGTGTCAAATATTTATGAAAATAATACATTTCTAGGATTTTAGTTAATTGAGGCTGAATTATATCACCCCCCCCCACGAAAAAATAATGAGCAGGAAGGATGAGAATCTTAATGGGTGATGTCTTCAGAGAAGAATGGTTGTTGGGACGATGGATGCTAATTGAAACCCTGGTTCCAAGTGCAGTTTGCTGTCACAGATATTACCGAAGGAGAACTTGTCATGAAGCTGCCGAGATAACACTTGAATCTCCAGAGCCTCTTTCTTAAAGGGATACAGCAGCTGTGGTCGACTAACCATGCATTTACATAGTCAAAAGTTGTGAAAACTTGCAAAATAAGTTGATTTGGTATTCTTTTTCATCAAGAGGGATTCCACAGTTCATCTAAGGTACAAATGCCCTGAAACCTGAATCCATGCTGGGCTGGGAAAACTGCTTGGGGCCAAGCAGGCAGGTGGAGAGGGTTACTCAGGGTCTACGTGTGTTCTTGAAGCACATGTGAGGAGCGAGAAGAACACGGCCCTCTGCAAGGTCCAGCTTTCCATTCTCATTGGTGACCTAGTGCTCTCCCTTACTCCCGGCTGCTTTGCGCTTTTCACCTATGTGACTGTACCCCTGTGACTTCTTCCTGTACACAGACTCTTGTTTCTGGAGTTGACGAGAGAGAACACATGCTTGGTACAAAGAGCGTTCAGCAGATGCCGGCTACGGAGTGCAGACCTTGTGTGTTCAGGATGGTGCCCTTTCTTCTGGACATACTATCTGGACAGCTAGAGGTCTCCCATCCCCACCCATGACAATGTCTGTGGGGGGTGAGTGGCTTCTGCCAGTCCTTCCCTGAGTTATTGCAACTGGAGCAACCAGGAGAACGGCATCCTCTCTCTGAGTTCACAAAGCTAAAAAATAAAAAAGACGTAAGCCATCAGTTGGTTGCAGACAGATCTCTTAGTTTAAAAAAAAAAACTGGTCTGAGAATGATTGAAGAGAGGTTGGTTAATTTTTGTCAACTTGACACAAGCCAGAGTCATCTGGGAAGAAGGAATCTTGATAGAGAAAATACCTCTTCAGATTGGTCCTGTGCCCACTGGGATGGTACCACCCCCTAGGCAGGTGGTCTTGAGTAGTACAAGAAAATGGATCAAGCAAGTCGTAAGGAACAAGCCAGTAAGCGGCATGCCTGGAAGGCTTCTGAATAAGCTTCTGTCGCCAGGTTCCTGAGGTTGGGTTCCCGTTCAAGCTTCCCTTCATGATGGGCTTAGCTATGAGCTGAAGCAAATCCTTTCCTCCCTAAGCTGTTTTTGATAATAGCACTTTATCACTAGAATAGGAGGCCAGTGGAGACGGGAGGCCAATTGCCCTTCAGTCAGTGACTTAAGAGTCCACGGCCCACGATGTCCTGCGTTTTGAGTGGATACATTTCCCCCTCTTTTCTTGAGAATGTCTCCTGCAACCCAAATCATCCTGACTAATGGATCTTCTATTCTTCCAACTCTCTCTTCTCTTTTGAGAAGCCACGGCTTCCTCTTATGAAGATTCTTTGCAGAATTAACTCTGCATCTACCAGGTTCAAGGCTTCTGACTCCCATCTAGACTGCTTGTGTGCAAAATATACAAAGCCAAGATCTAAGTCTGACCCTCGCGATTGCATTTTTGCAACTCAAAATTGTACAGCACAACTTAACCCAGCTTTATCAGTACACAGATAGTTGAAAATAGAATCTTCCATATATGCAGTTAGGAATGACCTGTACCTACTTCGCAACTGGTCTTTATAGGTGTTTTATCAAATGCTAGTTATTTAAAGGCTAGAAGATATTACTTTTCATAAGATTCTTATATGTGAGCTAAGCATACAACCCCAAAACTCAGTTTTTACAGCAGATTCACTATCCATATTTTCATAAATTATGTACTAGGAAAATCTGTTGTATGCTGAGCTGAAAACAATGTGGTAACCTGGGAAAAGCAGCCAGAATTTTAAACTTCTAAGTTCTTACCTGTTCTTAAATGGGTGCAACTTCTATAAGCCTCCGCCTATGCATATGAAAAACGACAGTTTGGGACTACGTAATAACCACCGTTTATTGAGCACCTGCTATGTGCTAGGCTTGGCTCTAGGAACTTACTGTGCATGATTTACCACCCGCCATTTACTTTGTCCTTCATCCTTCTTTGTGAGTAATATTTTCTATGTCCTAATCTGAAAAGGAAAGGAAATCAAGTCTCAGGGAGACTAGGAAATCTTCCCAAGATCACACAGGTAGTAGGTGGCAAAGCAAAAATTAGAATTTGGCTAGAGTCCAAGATTTCAGCTCATTTTAGAGCCTGCACACTCAGCTACCTCTCAACATTGTTTGTCTTGGAGCATCGCGGAGATTCTCCCGGCTATGAAGTACCTTCAGACTTTTCTATGAAGCCCTCTGCGCCATGATGAATGTGGGTTTTTTTTTTTATTGTTATCTTAACATGCTTAAAGATCAGAGTGTGGCGGCTAATTTCCAGTTCGTCTGACCATAATCCAAATGTGAGCTCAGGTCTACTTATTTAATTAACTGGCTCAGAGCTCTTTGTGGCAAAATGAAGAAGTACCAGCCATGAAAACACCAATGGCTATTTGAATCTGTGGCTTTGCCTCTGGCTTGCCTGCCATCTTGGATCGTTTTCCTCCGCCACAAGCACCACAAGTAGAGGCTAGCTGTGTGGTCTCGCTGGGTGTTGGTTGATGCTGGTGATGTTTTTAACTCCCCACCCACCTTCTTCAAAAGGGAAGTTGTGATTTGGGATGAATCTCTGTACCAACATATTTAGGCTCAGAGAGTGGCTGGTATTATTTGAGGACTTGAAAGTTGGGGATAATTATAAGACACATCCCATTGCTCCAACAGTCAGGGCACAAGTGATATAAAAGGTAGAATAAAGAGAACACTGTATATTAGGATCTCAATTGCTATGATAGACAGAAGGAGTAAGTACTGAGAGAAGATTGGGATGGGCAGGGAGCAAGACTTGGATTGAGGGCTGGAGAGATGGCTCAGTTGACAAAGTGTTTACCTTGCAAGCGTGAGAACTTTAGTTCAATTCTTAGAACCCTCATTAAATGAAAAAGCCAGGCATGATTGTGCTTGCTTGTAATCTCAGTTTGAAGGAGATGAAGACAGGCAGGTAGACCTCGTTGAATGAC
>NC_022028.1:39437876-39467520 GCF_000317375.1 Microtus ochrogaster | reverse complement strand
AAAAGGGGAAGGAGGAGGACACTGGGGCCTTCGAGGGCAAGATGTCCAGTTTGAGGAACAAGGAGGGGCTAGATGGCAAGTGCTGGAGCACAGAGAGGAGACTTGTTGGGATTAACAGATTTCTAAGGAGTCTTCAGTTCAAAACTAGGAAGTTTTATCTTGAGAACATTCAAGACCCAGCGGTGCAGCTCCTGCAGTCCCAAAAGTGTCCTCCATGGACCCTGGTCTATCACCTGGGAACTTGTTAGACAGGAAAGATTCTCATACCTTTTCTTCAAGATCTAGAGACCCGAAGTCTGAAGTTAGGGCCATCTGTTTTAACAAGCCTTCCAGATGATTCTGAGGTTTCCCAGGATTTCAGAATCAATGATGTAGATGAACGTCTGATGACGGCAATTTCCCGACTCTCCAAAATTTGAGAGACTCTTTTTCCTCTTCCCAGCTAACTTTAGTATGGAAGAATGGAAATAAGCTTTTTACAGCATTGCTAAAGGATTCTCTGTCATTTTTGTTCAGATTTAAAACTGTTATCTGAAATACGTAAGGAACTGTAGTCAAATCTTTGTATGCTAAAACAAAATTGACTACACATAAATAAATGAAACTGGATATATCCACTTATTAGAACTTACTTTAACTGTAGATTTCTGTTAAAGAAATAGAGGGCATGAACTCAGACCCTAGGAAGAAAACACTATTCAGAAATCGAAACTAAATCAGGGGTACTAGAGAGAAGGCTCAGCAGTTAAGAGCACTCACTGTTCTTCCAGAGACTGGAGTTCAGGTCTTAGCACCCACATCAGACAGCTCACAACTGCTGTGTCTCCAGCTTCAGAGAACCTTATGTCCCCGTATGGCCTCTTCAGGTATAAAACACACACACACACATACACACACACACACACACACACACACACACACACTCTTTAAAAAGAACTCAAGACCAAACCAAGTGATGCTTAAGATAGGTGGCTGACAGGAATGACCATTTTTCCTGACTCCCAAAAGCCCAATAAAATGATAGCAAGAGCATAACTCAGCAGAGCAGAGGGAATGAGAAGAAAGCAAGGACAATTACAATGACCACCTCTTTTCAGAATCCATCAGTAGCAGCAGTTCAGCAGTAATGGGTGGTGCCCCATGAGTCCTCCATCTTCTGCACTGGCCATTGGAACGGACTGTTAATACTCTTTCTGCCCCCTCTTCTGCAATGTTTTCTGAGTCTTATGTCCTGTTTAGGGTTGAACATTCAGCTATAAAATATTCTCAGCACCTGGAGCAGCGTGAGTGTCTACATCCTGTGCACATAGAGGTTTCTCTGATAAAGACCCAGAAGAGCATTTGATTATGGGCACAAACATGGGAGGCAATACGATGCTGTATCAGTTTAGTTAAAAAGAAAACAAACTAGTTAGCTCACTGCTAAGGCATATGCCTTCTCCAAATGTATAACTTTGACCAGGTTTACAGCATCTGGCATGGATTTTCCTTTCTGTGGAACAAGCCTCAAAGCTGATCAGAGAGCATTTGGTTGTTCCCAAAACAGTTGTGCCACTATTACACAAGAGAATGCATTTTGCCTAGCAAGTTAGGATCATTCTTCTTAGGAGTCACAACTGGGTAAGATGATTGAGTTGATGCCTTTTCTCCCCCCAAAAGCCTGCATAGTGCTTTTCTGGTGCCCTGTGAAGGCTAGCCAGCTGGGTGGAATTTTCCAGTTCAGCTCCAGCCTAATTGTTTTACATCTTGCAGCTAAGGTGAAGCAATACATTGTATATACATATACATGCATACATTGTACATTTATATATGCACATGAATAATCACACTGAGGTAAGGTAAGGATGAGTTTTATAAAAAGTTGATATTAGACCCGCTGGAACATCTAAAGTAGTACTGTTTACTAATATCTAATCTCTAAAGCAGTATTCATTCTCTGTTTACTCAGCTAATCTTTCTCTCATAACAAATTTCCTGCTGCTACTTCAGGGGAATTTTAATTTTCTGTCTTTCATACATATTTAAAATTTCTCTATTTAATGCTCTTCTGGAAAATGATTTATTCTTTAATTGAACATGGCTGGTAGGAACCAATGCGTTGTCTTGACATTTTGATATAGACTCTGTCTATTAGCATTACAGAAATCACTATAAACCTTACTGGCATTTTAATTAAAATACCAGCCACATTGGTATTTTTATTCTCTTGAGGATCTAAAGCCTAACCTTGAAAATAGGATATCAGGTTATTTCCTGTTGCTATACATGAATTACAGAGTAGGGGACAAGATATGGATCCTCTCCGCAGGAGCCATTTGAAGCTTGGATAGTTCAAGATCCCTGTGAGAAAGGCAGAGCAAGATGGAAGCATACAATTCAGCATGTTATGGATGGCACATTAAGACCACTGGTACCACGTTCTGCATGTGCTGGGAAACGGGAATTTTAGGACACACTGAGAAGTAAGATGCAGCTCCACAGAGGAGGTTTCTCCTTTCTAGAACTCGGCTGGCCAATCCTTATAGAACACACTGTGACATGCTCCTTCCTCTTGATATTTTTTTTTTCTGTGACTTGGGACTCAGAGAACTAGAGACTGTTTTGCCAATTCTGATTGGCCTTTTTTGTTCTCTTTATATGTCATTGTTATTATTTTCCTTGGAATTACCCTTGCTTCTTGTTATTTGTATTTGCCTGCTAAAACAAAAAGTAAAAAGTATCCAATAATACTATGTGGCCTGTTGTTGTTATCAACAAAAGGAATAAGATATTCATATGTAATTATGCCTCCTTCATTTATAAAATCGAGAGGAAGCTAAACATTGCCTATTGCATTAGCACTCTGTAGCTGCAGCTATGTTTTTAAATGTTTTCTGTCAACTTGCACTTTTGTGACTTGTTGGGAGTTAATGGTTTTCCTTAGACAGCTGAAACCCATTTTGACGAAGCAGTCTCAGATTTGTTTTGCTTAACTGGTGGTGCTCAACCTGATGAAGGGAATCCTCTAAGAGTTGACTTGTTAGTCATTCGAATGTTACCCACAGAATTTTGTAAAAGTCTACTTGCTGGTTGGCAACACAGGCTGTCTCAGACCCACCCTGCCTTTTTCCTGGCCCCAAGACATGGATTCCTCCAGTTTTCAGAACACCTTGGAGCCTGTGAGTGAGAAAAAAAACAGCGACCCCAATCTGAGAATTAAGGATCCCCCAAGACCCGAGCGGTGGTGGAGGAAGACTATGGACCCACCCTCTGCATTGGCCACTAGAACTGAAACTATGTGAGCATTTCAAAATCAGACCGTGAGTTTACCTGGATCTCTGCACATTGATCTAGTGTGATCGTACTTTATTTTACAGTGTGTAGCTTCCTAATTACAAATACCCCTGCCCTGATGATAACATAAAACATCCCATGTCCTCATTATCAATGCCACCACTCAAAAGGTTTCTCTGGGGGTTCCACCAGTTTGTATCTTATACAACTTGCTTGTCATTTGGCCTCTTCATCTTTAAGCTGGGGATGGTTTCCCAAGGCAACAGGCACTTGGAAGGATGGGTTGTTGTGATAGACATGAACACGAGGATGACTTTTGTGACCGCCACTGTGAAAGATGCTTATTCTTCTCAGGACTCTGTGTTGTTTGTTTTGTTAATTTGACAGTAAGGTCATCTGGGAGGAGCGGAACCTCAACTGAGAAAATGCTTCCCTCAGATCAGCCTGTAGGCAAGTCTGTGCGGCTATTTTTCATGACCGGCGTGGGAGGCCCCAACCCTTTATGAGCAGGGCTGCCTCTGGCAGGTGGTTCTGGAGAATAAGGAAGGGAGCTGAGTGTGAGAGCAAAACAGCAAGCAGCCTTCCGCTATGGCACTGGTTCTCAACCTGTGGGTCACGACTCTGTTAGGGGTCAAACAACCCTTCCACAAGGGTCACCTAGGATCATAGGAAATCCCAGATATTGACGTCATGGTTCCTAACAGTAGCAAAATTACAGTTATGAAGTAGCAATGAAAATAATTTGATGGCTGAGGGTCAACATTTGTTAAAGAGTTGCATGCAGCATTAAGAAGGTTGAGAACCACTGCTCTATGGTCTTTGCTTCAATTCCTGCCTTCAGATTCCTGCCCTGTGGTCCTGCCCTGACTTCCTTTAGTGACAGAGGGTGACCTGAGAAACAAAATGAAATAAACCCTCTCCTTCCTCCAACCTCTCTGGTTATGATGGCTAACATGATAGAGTCTAACTAGGATTTGTTCCTAAGGCAGCCCCTGAACTTCCGGCTTCCTCATGTGTTCATAGAAGAGGCCCTTCCTCCTTTAGGCCCCCTTGTCTGAGATCCTGTTGAAACCAAGAGCCTCTGAAACATTGCATCCATTAAGGAAAGCCCAAGGCTTTCAGGCAGGATGCTTCCATTTTTACCTCACCTCAGAAACACTTCAGTAATTCTGCTTTGAAAATCACTTGAGTAAGGACATGTTGTGTACCTGTGAAAACACATGTGCCTCTCAATTCTATGACTTCCTTTCTGGTGCTTTCTGACCAGATTATATTGAGACTGAGTCAAATTCTTTTGTTTTATTTTATTTTTTTTGTCCAAGTCCGTGGAAGTTGGCAAGTAGGCTGCAATCACCTCATTCATATGTAGGCCTAACTAAGAGACTTGTCCAATTCTGACTCATTAGCTTGGTAGACAACTGCGCCCAATCCACGTTCTTTACATAAAGTGGAAATGATACTTGGCCAGCGCCGCAGTCTGAGCTCCAACTGCAGAATAATAAGCAGATTGCTGATGTCAGCAGCTGGCGCAAAGCCTTTGCCATTCTAGCACCTACTAATAGTAAATCAGTTTTGCTTTTTGTTTTGCACTTTGAATGGCACTTCACCTTCAAATTTCACAGAGAGCGCCCGAACTGGAAAGAGCCGGGTGGGCTGATGAGCTTGTGCGGGAGTTGTGTCTTGCAAGAATCAGCCATTACCCAAAGAATGAGGAATAGCGTAAATCCACAGCTTTCCTTAGAACCAGAGTCTCCAGACTGTGCTCAGACAATGGGGGAAGTCTGAATCTTGAGAGCTCACCACAATATAAGTGAAAGAGGGGAATTCTTCACATGCAGCCGGTGAAATAATGGCTCACCGGACTCTACTAAATGTCCAGATATTTCCAAGGAAGTACTCAAATGGTGGCTAACAGTAATGACATGGGGGTGCACAGGTCTCGTCCAGGGCCCTCGAGATGCACAGCGTGAAAATAGCGCTTTGTATTTCTCTGAGCGGGTCTGTCCTGGAGTCAGCTAAATGACATGAAAATGGTCATCTGTTACGGATGAGAATAATAACCCCATAAAGTAATTTTTATCCTGAGTTCAGATCCGTCTGCTCCTCGCCCCTCTCTTTCCATATGCTGTAATGGGATAAGTGATGTTTTCAATCAGGCAGGGATGGGAAAAATTAAGGAGCTTCGGGAAAAGTGTATCCTAACTTTCCGAGCACCGTCTACAGCCAGTCTACAGTCTAGGCAGAGGCTGCGTTCGTCCTGCCTGGAGGTTTCCGTGGCCGGCGGAAGCAAGGCGGGGACAGCTGCAAAGAATTGTCCTTGTGACCCTTTCCCAAGCAGATCCTGAAGTCGAAGGTACTTGGCGATTCAGCCTATTGCCACTCTGCCTCTCTTTCTCTGGGGAAGAAGTCATGCTGGATGAATTTGTGATTCACTTCATAAACACTTGAGGGGATGGTTTCTTGCTTCCTTGAGCCGTGTTTTTAAATCCCGTCTACACCACCCTTCAAAATATTAAAAAAAAAAAAAAAAGGAAGACCTTAGTAAACCAAATGACTGTTGTGCTCGACCTGGGTAAGGAGTGTCTCTGTTTGGGGTTCATTATGGAAGAGTCTGCCCCAGTAGGGTGTCCACTCCATGAGGTAGGTGTCCATCCTACCTGCCAGGGGCATGGCTGACAGAGAGAATGACTACCTTTCAAATGGTTTGAAAATTTGTAATAAAGTCTAGAAATGTAAGGTTGTTTTATTTATTCTGTGTCTATGTGGTGAGTTCATCAGGCCCAGCTGCTTCCCTAAGAGCACCCTCATGGCCCAAGAAGCCTTCTTCACTTGGAATATGTATTCTTTCTCTTTGGGAAAGTGTTATAGAAAACTATATGGTAGGGCTAGGGAGACAACCCAGTTAGGAAAGGGCTTGCCTTGCAAGTACAAGGACCTGAGTTCAACTCTCATGACCCACACTTTTTTTTTTTTTTTAAAAAAAAGGCAAGTATGGTGGTACATGCTTGTAATCCTAGCACAGGGCACGAGAGAGACATGCAGATTCCTGGGACTCACGGGCCATCCCGTCTCACCTAGTTGGTAAGCAAGAGGCCAGTCAGAGATGTCTGGTTTAAAAAATACAAAAACGAAAACAAAAGCCAAGATGAGTAGCACCTGGGGAATGACAGCAGAGATTGTTCTCCAGTCTCCATAGCCATGTACATACATGTGTATGCATACCCACATGTGTGCGCGTACACACATGCACAGACACCGTTCTACACAAACTATATGCTCTAACTGTTGCATATGATTTCAGAAGCGGAAAAAAAAAGATGGAGAACATGTATATTCTGCTTACGCTGAAACTGAGCAATTTGCTTGGCCCAATCAGCTTAGTTCCGACACTCACATGGGCTTCAGCCAATAAGATCTGGATGCTCTCCAAGTGAAATACCAGATGGCTCAACTAACCAGCTCCATCCGCAACTACCCAATTGTGGTGCACAGAGACTGGGCCCTGAACAGAGCCGATAGCGTATCCGTTGTCATGATTCATTGGTCCTTAACTGAGAAATACATCCTCAAGAATATTCTCATTTTTGTAGAAGAGCTCCTCTATGCCGAGTCTTCCCAACGCTCCATGTAGCCTAACAGATTCTTCTATTGACAGAGCGCATGGCAGGTGAAATGTAGGAAGATTTAAAGTCAGAGTTGTAAGTATCATGGTACCGTTGTCTTACCCGTTTCTGTATTTCTAAAGCTCATTCACCCTTGGGTAAGCCAGTCGTTTGAAGGTACTGTGGCGTTGCCAAGGGAGCGATGGCTCAGTGCAGGGGATGGTCCATGATCTTCTTACGATCATAGACTTCTTCAACCTAGGAAATTGGAAGATAATCAGAATGCTATGAAATCATTAGGTGGAGAATGAACTTCTAAAGATGCAGCAAGATGATGTGGGCCCATGCTGCAGCCCAGCAGGGTACAACAACCGCGCTTCCTATGGCTGGTTAACCTTTCACGATTACTGTGAGGTTTGTGTGAGTATGTTCCATTTTGCCATTTAAGTAAGATTTTGGCTCTGAAAGATGCATGATCCATCCTCTAAGACACAGCTCCATGTGGGGCTTTGCTTTCCTCTATCTCGGTTGAGATATCTCTATCTCAACTCCCTCACAGCCTAGTTGTTTTACTGGAATAGCCCACCATGGGTCTTTCTTTGGGAGTGCTGGGAATTGAATTCAGTGTTCCACACATGTTAAACAGGTGTTCTTCCACCAATGAGCTAACCTGTGCTCAGAATACAGGAGGTGACAGCAGTGTCGCCCCCACTGAACAAACACTAAATTGTAATGGTGAAGGCAGCAATAGTCTCCTGGAGTAGACATAGCTGATTTTGACCTTCCCAGCTTCCATTCCTGTGTCTGATTACCACGACTCCATGCCTATCTGAAGCCTTGCCGCTCCTTTACGCTTCACGTACAATGGATACGCAGCTCAGACCTGACCAGCTTGGGCGTGATAAACTCCAAGGCCCCAGTGACTAACTCGGAACTGGAAGTGTGACCCGGCCAGGTCAATGGAACACCATTCCAGTATTCTAGGCAACCTCTGGGGATCCCATTGCTCAGCCGGAGGGCTGTCTCCGCACCTTGTCATGATAGAGATGTCCCAGGACGATGGAGCCCATCAGAGGAATACAGAGCCAGATTATCTAGAGAGAGCTGAAGTGGGGACCATGGATCTACTCTAGATCCAGACAGTTCTGTTTCCAAACGGCCCAGCTAGGGAAAGATGACCTGGGCTTCGGTCATTTGTGATAATATCGTTCGTGCTGCTTCAGCTGCGGCTGCGTTGTCCATCAAGAGTGGTTCACGTGCCAAGTATCAGGTTAAAGGCTCTCACAGAGACTGTCTCCTTTGGCCCACAGGCCAGTCCTGCCTCTGCTGTCATTATAGAGATGAGGATACAGAGAGAGGATGAGTAACACTCGGGCAAATAGCTGGCAGAAAACGCCCAAGCCTCTGAATTGATGGATCGATAATGTTAAATTTAGCAAGAGGACCCTGGGTCATTGCTTTGATATACAGTCTACCACCCTCCGGGTCCCTGGGTTCCACATCCTTGATTCAATCAACCTCCAATTAAGAACATTTGGGATAAAATTGCTTCTTGACTATTTCTGTCATTATCCCATGAATAATAAGTGTGCCAACTATCTACATAGTGTTTACGTTGGATTAGGTACTAAAGTAATTTAGAAGTGACTGGGAGATGTGTCAGAATGTGTGTAGCTTATACGTAAACACCATACCACTTTCTATAAGGGACATGGATTTTCTTATCTGTGGGAAGAGACGAAACTAATCTCCCCAGACACCAAGTGGTGACTCTCTTCAAATGGTCTGACATCAGCTAAACACTGAGAAATGGAAGGTATACGTTTCGGGGTCTTGGAGCTTTATCAAATTGGTCTTGGCAGAGGCGATTACAGATAAACTTGGGGAAAAAAAAATCAAAGCTAGATAGAGTTTCTCTGTCTGTGCATAGAGCCAGTTAGATACTGAGTTTTTGATGGGGAACAAGAGTGATCAGTTCCAAGGTTTGCAAAGACAGTATGGATGTCAGACTGTGTATGGTCTAGGATCCTGTGGGGAGAATAAGGAAGGTGGCGGCTGAAAAGGGACTTGAGATGGGCCCCAGTGGAGTCACGTGACTGAAGAAAACATGAGGCAGAGATTCTCCCCGGAGTCCCCACCAGCCGGCTTTTGCGGCTTCCAATTGATTTGTCATGGTCTGGCCCTGGGTGAGGTGAGGTCATTGTGGCGAAGGTAGAAAACGATCCCAGCTCCCAGCCTGTTCGCTGTGCCAGGCCTGGGCCTGTTTGTCCTCCGGTCAATTCCTTGCCCTTCTCCTGCCCTGCTCCACTACGGAGGGTGGGGGCGGGGCGGTTTCTCCTGCAGGCTGCCTGTGCAGGGTTCTTACATGCCAGAGCTGCTGCCTGGGTGCAGCCAATGGCAGGCACCACCGAGTGACTGGCTGGTGTGAGACTAGGAGTGTTACTTCCATTTTTTTCTTCCATGCGAGGGTCAGTAACCGCAGAGTATCCTCCATGACAGATCCACCATGGCTCCCTTCTGCCTCCTGACCCTACCCCTAAGACCATGCTAATCTCTGAGTCCCTTGCTGTCTTTGACCTCGGCCACCCACACGGTCAGTTCTGTTCACACGTGGCACTGCTTCCAGGTTTCTGGATAGCCAAAGGCCTAAAACACAACCTGGCGTCCAGGCCAGCAGCCCTCGTCTGAGCTCCTGCGTGGAAACAGGTGAGCTGGCCTGGATGTTTTGGCCAGCCTAAGCCACCCGTTCTCGTCTTGTTTTTCCTGGATGGCTCAGTGGAATCAAAGATCCGGTTTTTTTTTCTCAGCCTCGTTTCCACAGGCTGGTTCTCCAGACTTCCTAGCGACTGCTTCCTAGGTCTGGCTAAGCTGAGAGGCTGGAGTCTTCCCTGAGAGCTTTTCTGCCTTCCCAGGGATCATAGTGAACATCAGACTCTGTGTGGGCTGGTCAGAGGAAGCATACTTCTCCTTTCCCGGGAGGAGAGACATCTCATCGTGGCTTCTTGTCACAAGTGCTTTTCTGATTTTTAATTTAAGAAGCCAGCCTGATGTACATTGAATGTGGTGGCTGTGGTTAATGGGCTTAGCATACCAATCCACCTTCATACAGCCAACATCGGGAGAAGGCTCTGCTCTCAGTGGAGGTGATTCACGGTGTTTTCACACCGCGGTGCCAAAGGACATCTGTCATCCACGGTATCCATTTCTTTGAAGCCACCTCATCACAGGAAAAGCAACCTCAAATCCGTCTTCGTGCCCGAGAGCCAGGGAATCGGTCTTCATCTTAGCTTCATGCATCTGCCTCCTCGGCCCCCCAGAACTCCCCAGAATTTCCTATCTAAAGCCCTCTTGTTGTTTTATTTGAACGACCCCTACTAGAAGGTTCCAAATGGGCAAGCGAAGCTGTGGTTGCAGCTGACTGGGAGCTGGCAGAGCCGACGGCGCTGCTTTGGTGGAGGCTTCTGCTGACTGGAGCTTTGTGCTGTTGGAGCTGGCCAGAGTGGAGGAGCCATGGGAGTATCCACCGGAAGTGGATGCTTCCTGACCAGCTCATCCCTTTCTGACTCGCCAGCATTTTCATGTCTACAACTAAAGCATTTTGTCTTGTATGCTCCTTCCCAGGGCCTCTTGAGACAGTGGGCGGTTTTTTGTTTGGTTTTGTTTTGCTTTTCAACTTCTGCCAAATGTGTTGGGAGCAAACTCCACACCGTATAGATGTCAGTCCTGGCGTTTTAGGGATGTGTCTTCCTGGTCAGTTATTCCTTTTCTTATTTTATCTTACTTTATTTCATGTCCTTTGTTTTCCATATAGCCCAGTCACCAGATGGGCCTGAAATCCCAGCCACTGAAGAAATCTGCAGGCTCAGAGTCCCTGTAGGAATGAGAATTTTGTTAGGGCACAGAGGAGTGGGCCTAATAAACTCTCCCCTTCCAGTGTCTTAAGTAAAGATGAAGTGACAAAGAGTGTATGTTGGTTGCTTTTTCCTCGATGCTGTGGCAAAACACCCAATAAAAGCCACTTACAGGAGTGGCTATGTCTGCTGACAGGTAGAGCCGACCCCTTTGCGGCTGCAGAGGTGTGCCAGGGAGTGTGTGTCAGCGGGAGTGTGAACCAGCTGGTCCTGTCGTAGCCACGCTGTATCATCGTGTCAGAAGCAGGAAAGAGTGCATATCGATGCTCAGCTCAGTGTCTCTTCTTTAACCGTCTAATTCCCCAGAGCGCATGCAGGGCAGTTCTTCCTTCATCAGTTAAATCTCTCTGACTCTCCCTCCACAAAATTATGACACAGAAAGACGGCCCTCACCAGAAGCAGCCCCCAGTCCCCATAGAACTCCCATTGTTTATGGTTCACACGACCTCTGGTATTGTGTTATAGAGTAGGATAGGGACCCAGAGAAGGACTAGAGTAAGGTAAGTGCCCTCCGCCTCTTGTTTAGTTCCTAAGCCTGGCTTCTGCTTCGCTTCGGGATAAGCCAGCACAGAGTCACACCACCGCATCTGGCAAAGCAGGTTGCTTATTGCTCAGCTCCAGGAAGCGGTATGCCCATAAGCTCTGACGTTACGCAGTGTGCAGGCCACCCAAGGAAACATGGTGGCTTGCTGGTTTCACTTGCTACACCCAGACGTAAGAGATCTTTCAGCTCGTCCGTACACCCCACACACAAATGTTCACATGTATGTTCTCTTAAGAAAGAGAGTGTGCCGTCTATTTAAGAAAGCTTTAGACAAGACTGGATGAAATGACAACAAAGACTTACTCTACTTTTGGTGGTGGTGGGGGGGGGCTGGAATCTTCCATAAAGACAATGTAGTATTATTTTAAAGTTGGCAGGGATAAAAATTATCCTCTGGAAATGAAACATTTACCCATATGAACTAAACTAACTCATTCCATCTGCTGGGATGAGCATGAATATTAGCAAGAGCTAATGTGCTCTGGGGTCCCCAACAAATGAGGCTGGCCTCAAATCAGCCACAGTTTTGGAAAATTATGGGTCAGAAGTAGCCTTAGAATGGTTATGAGTTCTCCATAGCATAGAGTTCAGGAGTTGAGGATTGGACCATTCATCGTACTTAGAGCCAGCATCAGGAAAGGCTAGAAGCTTAGGTGGCAGTGGGGGGGGGTGGTGAGGTGGGATTAGGGTGGTGATGCTGTAGGTTGCAAAGCCTGCTCTTCAAGTACCAGATCATTCTGGAAGGAACAGACAGTGGGGCAATTCTAAACAGAAGAAGCTCTTAGGAATGAGGCAGAGTGAGGTTTTATCTTTGTATGGGACTGCATTGGTCCCAAGGGGCAAGATGCTAGCACCACATAGGAGCAAGTGAGAGAGACGTGAAAGAAAACATTCAGGATGTTAAAGGCACAGCGAACGGTTGATGAGGATGGAGACACTCTATGGAGTGAATGAAGAAGAGTGGGTTGGTGCAGTGGAATCATGACAGTCCACAGAGGACCATGGACGTACTGTAGCCTGGTGCTTGGACCCCTGGAAGGCAAGCTTTATGTGGTCATTGGGCAAACATGTGGGGAATAAAAGGAATAAGCCTATCTCCCCACACCCATCCCGGTCACAACCTTCGAGGATCTGAAAATCATTTTTTACTCTTTCTTCCTAGTCTGGTACTTCTCTCAATATGTAATTTCCCACGTGGGACATACTGCTTTGCCAGATAAATAGCCCTCTTCCTTAAAGCAAGCTCAGATTGAACTCATTTTCCAAGCTGTGTTTGTGTCTCAGACAAGGAAACAAATGGGCCACCAAGCAAAGGGTTCAGCACTGGTAGGTCACATTGATACCAGACTTAGTTTTTTGTTGTTATTGTTGTTGTTGTTTGTTTGTGTGTTTTTTCAGGTGTAATGGATATGTAGTCACATTGCAGAGAAGATGTTGGCAGGCAAGCATAGCCTTAAACAGTTCAACATTGTCAAGACCTGTTCACCATGTAGCAGGGTCAAAACTCAGGCAGCAGGACCTTCCTTTTTACATTTAAGTTAGCATTTGCCTTTCCTCTGCCCCTCACCATTCTCTTTGACTTCATGTATCAACACACTTCTATGTGAATACAGCTAACAGTGGGTCTTTGGCAAAAATCTGAAGACCCTAAGGCTTTTCTCCAACTTATAAATCTAGAGAAGGAGGAAGACGAACAGAAAGATTAAGAAATTCCTCTTACCCAGCTGGGGATGTGTCCCAGTGGGAGAGAGTCTTTGACCTGTATAAAGTCCTAGGTTCAGTACCCCTTGAAGGCAGGGAGAGGCAAGGAGAAGGGGAGAGAAAGGACAGGGGGAGGGAGAGGGAGAACCTTCATGGAGGCTAGGAGATGGGGTGGTCCCGCTGCACAGATGAAAATGGTCCCTAGGAGGACCTGGGTGGAAGAGAGGGGAAGCCACTGAGGAAACGGATAAGGAAGGCAGTTCAGGGAGACAGGTGGGAGACAGGGGATAACACGGATGGACTACGCTGTCCTGTTGTAGATGACAATTCAACTGTATTCCTTGAACACAGATTGACATGAGAACATGTATTTGAGATGTCTTCTCTCTTCTATGGAATGATTCAAACTCGGCTTCAAAGGCTAGTAAGACCTCGAAGCCAATAGGACCGGGGATGAGACAGGAACTCAAGTCCAGGGTATGACAGTGAGCTGGACAGAGAGGGGCACAGCTCCAGGGGATAAGCTGTTTCCCAGGCAGTGAGTGCCTAAGCTTGTGCTCCACCATGCTACCAGGGGGACGAAGCATCTCTTTTTTCTATCCTACCTTGCATCTCACAAAGCGCACCCTCTTCATTTTCCGGGTGTCACATCCTGACAGTCCCCCAAAAGAGGAGAGATTATATAACTGTCTGAAGTATTACCGACCACGAAATAATAAACAAGCGATGCAAATGGCGAGGCATGAGTCATGGCTCCCTTTGTTCCTATCTCCATCGCCGCATTTTAAAAATTACATATTTTCCCCTCCTGATAGAAATCGAAAGGCAAACAAAACCCAGAAAACCTTCTCTAAGTGCCCTCTCATGCTGGAACCTATTTATTACGTCAGGTTATGCCTAAGCAACTGCTATTGGAATAGCAGTTGACATTTTTTGAGAATCTATTGTGTGCCGGGCACTCAAAGCCACCTACTTCCATCTGTAATTCGGAGACAATGCCTCCAAAAATAGAGAGGTTAAATGATGTATCCATGGCCACCCAGGTACTAATTGTTGAGCTGGAGACTTAAACTGAGTCCTCTGAATCCAAAGCCCTTGCTTTTATTCATTAAACACAGCATCTCCCCCGCTCTCTCCTGAGAACAGAATTTTTAAGAGTTTACTGAACTACACTTGGAGCTAGTCATTCACCTATGTCGCCAGAGGAAACTTCCTGCTAGAAGATTCTGGGTGCTATTAGGCTTCTTAGTTTTCTCTACCCACATCCTAAAGTCTGCAGAATAAACCTTCATGCTCCTAGATATGAGCCATGTTCTCCCTTCTTAGTAAAGAGAGGTATTAAAATGTAAACTAGTAACATGACTGGGGAAATGGAAATAAATGTGTATATTTTAACTCTTGCAAAAGGAATGAATTATTTATTGACTCAGTCCAAAATTTTATAGACAAGGTCTATCCGGAGGCATGAAGGAGTCAACCAAAGTTTCAGTTGAGGTAGAGACAAATACACAAGCTAAGGCTCATTTGGAAAAAGAAGCATTTCAAAATCATATGAGAGAAGAGTTCCTCCAAACCTTCTAGAATCCAATGGAGTATTTTGAGTGTCAGTTTCTCTCCAAAGATAAGAAGGACCGGGAACAAATACCATATTTAAATTAGATTTGGGCTGTCTAGATGCCAGAAGAAGTAGGTCATTGGATGCACGCTCTTGAAGGGCATATTGAGACCTTGGCCTTCCTCTGTTGTTTCTCCTCCTTGCTGCCATGATGTGAGCTTCCATGGGCATATCACCATGGTATTGGACTTCACTTCAGGCTACAGAACTCAGCCCAACATCTATAGATTGGGAGCTCTGACACTGGAGACCAAAATAAACTTTTTGTTTGGGTTTCCTCGGGTATTTTTTTTTTCTCATAGTAGTAGAAAGATGACTAACAGTTTAGGGATGAAAAGAAAATTCCGATTTCATAGGTTTTGGTCAGCGTTGGCTTGGCTGTCTTAACCAACATGGGAAAATAAGTTCAACTGGAAAGGGAGGGATTAAATGTCATAGTCTGTAGCCTTTTTTGTTATTCATTTTAAAAAATGAAAGAAAGTCAAGCTTAGAGGAGCAAATTGATAATCCCAACACTCAGGAAGAGGTGGGAAGTGAACTCCAGGCTGGCCTGCCTAGTGAGATCCACGTCTCCTATAGGCACCCCACACCGTGGGAAAGCCTGGAGATTGAAATTCAGCAGTAAAATACTTGCTTAGCATGGTCTTCAACACTGCCAAGAAAAGAGACTCCACCTTTGCCCTCTCAGCATTCAGTGTAGTTTTTCCTTCCTACCTCTGTTCCCTGCACAGGCCCAAGACAGTTTCTTTATTAACCAATGCTATTCACAACACACAGAGGGGAATCCTACATCATAGGCAGTTTCTGAGTCATATAAGGAGCAGACTGAGCAAGGCATGGAGGGCAAGCCAATAAACAGTCTTTCTCCATGGCCCCTGCTTTTGTTCCTACCTCCAGGTTCCTGCCCTAACATCAGTGATCGACTGTGACTGAGAAATGGAAGCCAAACAAACAGCCCTTGTTCTCCTCAAGCTGGTTTCTGTCAGTGTCTTATCTTCAATAGCTACCATGCCCAGTAGTGTCAACCCAGTGGGAGTTACTCAGCTGTAGTCAATAATATAGCAGATCTCATTCACTGACTGCAGGGAACATTCTGGACTCTTCTTGTTCTGCTACCCCAAAGATGAAATGATATCTCCTCTGGAGGAGATTCCTGGCACATCTTGGATGGGGTCTACCACCTGAGGAGCTGGGGAACCCAAGAGGGGAGTCCCTTGACCTCAAATCAATTTAGTCTTCCGACCAACAGTCATACAATCTCACAGAAAAAAAATTTTAAAAAGAACTTAAGGAATTCAAGACCCTGAAAAGAAACAACACCAACTGGGTGGAATCTGATAAATGGGCCCTGCCTCATAAAAACAAAATATAATTAAGTAAGGGCATCCATGTTATTTTTATAGGGACAAATAGCCGGATTCAAAGTTCAACAAATTTCCCTAAGAGCAGCCCATGAGTCACTATCATAACTAGGGTAGAACTCAGAGCTCCTCGTCTGTTGCCCTATGACAAATCATCAGAGCTGTGGACACCCGCACTGGGGCAGACAAACCCTTCCATGATGCAAGTCATTAAGGAAATGACCTCCAGCAGGACCCCTTGGTGGCACTGTTGGGTCGTGTTATCGAAGAGGAGGTGAATAAATATTGTCTTCATTTTCACTTGAAGTGAGGAGACAGAAGGCAAACAGAGGGGTGGTGATGTGTGGAGGGAGAGCGTCTAGGAGGCATAATCCTCTTCAGGTGTGTCAGCAGAGCCCACAGAGCAGACAGCATGGGAGAGATCAGCTCCTTATGATGGAAAAGAAGCCACGCAGAGGGGACGGGCAAAACTGGACAGGAAGCTTATTCAAAAGGATTCTTCCATCTAAAATGGTCTTATCAATGAGAGATTCTGATTTCAAAAAGTCTTTAGATTGGGGGCTCGGTTTTCTTTAGGGATGTGACTTCTAGTGGCTATTGATGCCCCAGTAGGTGACCTATACCCATATACTTACTACAACACTAAGTGGACTTGGTAGGCTAAATAAAAATATTTAAGAAAACACGTAAAACTGGGAAGGGAATCATAGTAGTGGGGATGGGGAAATAATTGGAGGAAAGGGGACATGAGATGGACTTGATCAAAATACAGTATATATTCTAAACAGATCTAAACAGTATAAAGACTTTTAAATAGATGCCTACCTTATAAGGTGAGATTTGAGGTCTTTCCTAGTTGACATTCTTGTCCTTACTAACGTTGTCCTGGCTTGTCATGTGAGAGGAAAGTTTCAAGACAACAACAGTCAGACCTGTGATGTGCAGAAGCACACCCAGGAAGGGCAGCAGACCTGTGCAGTCAACTCTATGAGTGTTGATTTCCTGATGAATCGCATACTGGAATCGTTTTTGCAGCGCAAAAACGGGCAGCAATCTGCAGTTCTCAACGGTTCATTCTAATTCTGAGCCAGAGTTCAATGCTAAGCGCCATCCTCCTAGAAGTGATGTGTTCCTACTCACTGTGCACTTTACCCATCCCCCTGAAGTCCCCCCAGGTAAAGGATTTGTGGAGTCATCCCGTCCATCCAGTTCAGTTCAGGAACTAGACTTGCTCGGCTACAGTTTGTGTTGCTATTGTTTTATCTGTTTATATATTCGCTTCTCTTGGTGCTGTGAATCAAAGGCACGGTCTTGGACATGCAAGGGAAGTGTCCTAAAACAGAGTACACCCCCACTCCTCTGTTATCCGGTGACAGTGGTTTCTCCTTCACAAACTTTCATTGAAATGTTAGTCCTCATTAGGAGATATTTCAGGGTGGGACGGTAAAGAAGTGATGGGGTGTAGCTGTTAGGAGAACCTTCTGCCTATCCAAAGGATTCATACCTTAGAGAGATCACAACCATCTGTAACTCCAGCTGCAGGGTCTCTGATGCCCTCTTCTGGCTTCCAACAGCACCCACACATATAGGACATATACTTAGACACACACACACACACACATACACATATGCATGCACGCACGCACACACACACGCATAACACATGCACACATGCGTGCACACACGCACGCACACTGATTCAAGGTCTTTCATTGGAACCCAGAGCTCACCAATAGCCTGTTTGCTCTGGGGATTGCCTGTCTCTGCCTTGAGAGGGCCGGGACCACAAGCCTGCATGTCCACTGGGCGTTTGTGTGGGTTCTGGGGATTAAGACTTTAGCGCAAATGCTGGCATGGCAGGTGTTTTAACCACTGAGCCATTTCCCCAGACCCTGGACAAGAGGACTCATGTCCTACAGGTCTCAAGAGAGCGATTACAGATTATAATGCTAGCAAGAGTGATCACAGATGTGTATTGCACACGGAGAAAAGGGTGCATCTGCCTTGGAGCATATCGTGGCCAGGCTGAAGTTATCATCTGTTACTTTTTCCTTGAGTAAGAACGCTGGCCTGAGGTCTGTCCTCTGGGTACACCTTAAAATCCACATTGTGATGCTGTTTGCCATATCCAATGTAATTTTCTGCTTAGTCGTGCACCCAGGTTAATCCCCTAAAAGGATGGTCCTGGTGCCTTTCCCTGTAACAAATCTACCCGGGGAGCTTTCATTTATACTAAAGTGTAAATGCCCTTAAAAGTTAATGTCTGGAGTGGTCATTGCAAGTGTTCTCTGCAGCCTTCAAACTGCCTTTGAAATCCCCCCTGTTAAGGATTCCTGACTCTTCCAACTCATCCCATACCTCCATGGCAGGCAGCAAATAAGTAATGCCTGTCAGAGCCACTAGGTGGCACTGGCTGGCCTGAAATGTGGACAAGAGGGAGGAAGAAAGAAAGGGAAGGAGACCCGGGGAGAGTTAGGGAGGCAGGGGAACCAGGGACCTAGAGGAAGAGCGATGGAGACAGATAAGAAGATGGAGATTAAGGCACAGGCAGCAGCTCCCTGTGACCCCTCTAGGGGGACATCTCCTAACCACAGCCCACTTTGGAGCAATCCTTACCCACGTTCACGTTCCCAACCCCCACTGTGGTTCTTGGGAGCCATCTAATGCTCTGTCTGGGAGGACTGACTGGTGAGATGAATGGCCACCCCTCTCAGAAAGATGCAGTCTTCAGAGAGGGCGGTGATGCAGTGTGTGTCTGCTCTCTTCCTGTTTTAGGACTATCGGATGGACAGTCGAGACCTTCCCAGCGGGCTTCTCAATGCGTGCTAAATCTTCACACTGCGAAGAAGAAAGGCAGGGATGTCAAGACCTCACTGCGCTGGGCTCATTGGCTTTATTTTGTACTGGGCTGGGTGGTAAACGGGTTAGTCTCTTTCACAGCTCCCTACCTCGGCCACCATAGGGTAAAATCAGCTATCTGCAATATATAGGGGGACGGGTGTGGCTGTGCGCCACACAAACTTCACTTTCAAAAAACAGACTGCAGGCCAGACTTGCCCATAGCTTGCTCCATTTCGGTTCTTCCAGGTGATATTTCTATTCCCGCCCCCCTTCCAACACCAGCCTTGGTTCAGGACTATCTGTTGATCATGTTCTCTGAATCTGGGTTGACTTACTCTATAGTTAGGGAATATTGGAGACCTGTATATGGCCTCCCATGTAAGTGCTGCCAGCTGAGCTTGTTCAAGGGCTGTCTCAGGCAGTGTTCCACGAGGATTTGACCTCTGAAGATCTCAGGACAGACACACAGCTGCTGAAGAGTCCTCATGGCAGATGAAGAACACGCTTGATACCAAGCAGTGGAAACACGGAGTCTCGGGGACGCCCTAGTAGCAGCGAGCCGGCTTCAAATTGGATCAGAAATGTCAGTCCCACTTCAGACCACAAGAGACTGTAGTTCATTTCTGGAAGCTTCCAGCTGCTCAGTCTCTGCATCCCCCCTCTGCCACATAGGGCCCTCCCTGCTCCCTGATCTCACACCCAACCATCTTCACTTATTTCAATACTAACACGGAACGCGCTAATACCTGCTGGGGCTGCTTCCCAGTGAGGGCTGCTAACATTTTCATAACTCCGGGGAGCACTTTTAAGACAGCCATGCAGACCAGGGGTGGAACAGTATCCCTCCTGATATGTGATAGGAAAGCAGAACGGTACTGGCATGGGAGTGGGTAGGAAGAAGTGGTGTATGGGTGGCTGTAGTGTACAGTCTCTGGCTCTGCAGAAGTCTGTTTAGGATGTGAATGGCACTTTTTGAAATTGTGTCACACTATGGCAGTCCAGGCAGTAGGTTCTTTGTGTGTCTGTGTGTGCAAGAGTGCTTGCACGCTCTTAAGAAGAAAGAGTAGCCCTTCTAAGGAATAAAGAGCTGGGGCCCAAGCACGCATTTTGAATGTTCTTCCTTAGCAAATGAAAGGGATCTGCCTGGGTGAGACTTTTGTATGATATGTGAACCCAGACACCCTGAACCCTTTGAAAATAGGGTTTTGTTGACAAGGTTAATTGTGGATAGATGCTCTGAAGAGTGTTGAGGTATTCAGAGGTCTCGGTTTTTCCTACACAGACTGCAGTAGTGACCTGTTCCCTGGGGCGCTGAAGGAGCTGCCTGCCAGACCAGAGATACAGGCATGTAGCCACGCTCCCTCGGATGCACAGATGGGCAAGGCAGGAAGTTCACAGAGGTAGCTGTGCACTCACACACGGTAACAGGAAATCTGGAGGCTGATTTAAGATATGGGATTCAACAGGTGAATGTCTTGTCCTTCTAGCCCTGAGATCACAGCTTACAACATCTAAGCAGTCACTGGAGGGACCAAGCACCAGTTGCCCTACAGGGTGACTTCCTGGGATTAGCGCTGTCCTTACCCCTCCACTCTCCTCCTTTCTCACCTGTTTTCCCTTAGATCACATCACAAGGGACCTGGAATAGAGTATTTCTATGAGGTCCTGCACTGGAGGAAAAAACTGAGATGAAGGTGTAGTCTGTACATTTATCATAATTAAAAACCCAAGACAGACTATTGTGATTTGCACAGGAGCAAAACTGCAGTCTTGGGAACAAGCATCTTACTGTTTTCTTTGTTTTTTTTTTTTTTTTTGTGGGGCTGGGGGTCAAACTAAGGACCATGTCCATGCAAGGCAGGTGTTTCACCATTGAGCTTCACCCAACAGAACATCTTAATCATTAAACAGTAGTCTTTGGTGGCTGGAGAGACGGCTCAGTGGTTAAGACGATGGTGCATGAGCTTGAGGTCATGAGTTCAGATCTTCAGCACCCACATAAAATCCAGGAACGACAGCACGCACCTACAGTTCTAGCACTGGGAAGTGGGCTCACCGGTCGGCCAGCGAATCTAGCTGAAATTCTGTGAGAGAAACCCTGTCTCAAAAACTAAGGGACCAAAAAAGACATCCAGTGCTGAGCTTGGCCTCCAGAGATATGTATACATGGATGAATGTGTCTGCGTCTGCGCACACACACACACACACACACACACACACACACGCTCACACACTTCAGACCATTTTGATAGTATGCAAACCACAGGATCTCAATGACAGAGATTACCCCTGATTCCCTTATCTACTTCTTGCTCTTGCTTGGGCATTGGTGTCCTTCCTTAGCCTGTCTTCTTCTATCACTCCATCTGGTGTGGACACTTCTGATTCTGCTCAGTGTCTTCTAGCTAGATCAGGTCACAGACAGTCCACTACTAAGGAAAATGACTCCAGACTGTGCTGTGCCGGTAGTTCTGAGGCAACTTTTGGGCCAAAGATAACTCATGTATGGGCCATGCTAGTCCATCAGTGTGTAGGCAAGAAAGATTTTACCCAACTAGGCCAATATCATTGGTGATGTGAACACCACACCAGCTCACCCAGAACCTGGGTGAATCGTCATTAGAACCTGGACAGGAAAGCATGCTGCAGGCTAGAGAGAACATAGGACAGGTGTGCAGAGACCGACTCACACCGAACACTCAGACCACGGGGTGTTCTCTTGGGCAACGTCACACTCCGAGTAGCTTCAACTTCCTAGCAACTGTTCCCAGAAGCTGCCCCTCCTCTAAGGGATAGGCTGGATGAGCGCCGTTGTGTTCTTCTAACCCAGAGCACCTAGAAAAGATGACTTCTTTCAAGACCCTGCTTGGCTCCAGACCAGCAGTAAACCATCATAGACTAAGATTCCAGAAACAAAGACTTGGGTGGTAGTTCCTCACCTCAGAGGGGTGATACCAAGATGTCAGGGCCTGCCAGCAAGTGGAGGACTTGGGGACGGTGAGGATAGCTTTGCTGACCCTCAAGTGACCCTCTCCATGGAAGCAGTTTTGTGGCCTATGTGCGGATCCAAGGCGGTGATAAAAATCCAGTCTCAAGGAAATGATGGCGATCCGGCCACAGCTGGCCATTCTTCCTTTGTGGGATGTGCATTCCTCAGAGGCTGAGCTTGTGGCTTCTCGGCAGTCTCATGGGTGACTAATGCCCCTGAGCTGGGGAGTCTGCGCTCTGCACTGTTGGGGATTGTCTAGATTTCAAATGTGCCACCTCACTGGCGTGCTCCTGAAGTTCCAGCTACTGGATAAATAGCTCTAACAGAAGTCACCTTGGTGGGCGTTAGAGTAGAATGGTCATAGATTGAAAATATTCATATGAGGTTTCTACTGGCTGAAGAAATGCGAACTGTTCATTACGATGAAGACATGCTATGTCTAATCATGCTTAAATGTGTTCTTCAACTTCAAAATCATTGGAAATGAACTCGATAGCATCAAAATCACTCTAGAATTTTGTTTTACTATGAAAATATCATAAAAAGGAAAGGAGATCTGAGGATCCTAAAGGAATAGTCAATAGGAACACCCTTAGACACCTGCAGTTCAAGATGATGTGGCTGATATGCCTAATTCAGTGGCTATGTATGTAGGAGAGTCTTCTATCTTCAAATTTAGAAAGCATTTTCGAATTGATTCCATTGCATATTTTAATCAAAAGCTTTTTCTTTTATAGTGACATATATATTGATGGTATGTTTTTAGATTAATGGCATCTTAGATTCAATAATATAGAGTAATAGTGACATACCATTCAATAGTGCAGATTTGATAATACATTTTCCGCGTTTGTGTACTTACGTGTATGGGGTTAGATATGTATGCAGATGTGTGCGTGGGAAAATGTGTGAGGATCCCTGAAGCTGGGTGTCTTCCTCCATCTCTCTCCACTTTATTTATTGAGACAAAGCCTCTCACTGAATATAGAATTTGCTGATTCTGGCTAGCCAGCTTGCCTCAGGGATCACTCGTCTCTGCCACCTAAGTGCTGGGATTATTGACAGCCACCACACCCACCTGGCTTTTGTGTCCACTCTGCATCCAAACTCCAGATCTCATGTGAACATAGCAAACGCCTTAGACACTGAACCAACTTCCCAGCCCAGCTAACACTCCTTATAGTGGATAAACACGAGTGGGCAGCCCTATCTGTTAAAATGTAGACATTTATTATTTATTCTTCTATTTTTTATTTTTTGAGGCAGGGCCTCACCATGTAGCCGTGGCTGGTCTGGAACTCACTTGCTATGTAGACCAGGTTAGCCTTGAACCAATAGAGATCCACGCACCTGTCTCTGCCTTCTGGGATTAAGGGTGTGTTCAACCACATCCAGCTGAAGCAATTGATTGGAAGTATGTTATTAAGAATAAAGTTTGCAAGGACTTGCACATTATTCTGTAAGGTGCAGTTGGGGCTTCAAATATTTAGATTGCACTTCTGTTTCGCAGTCATCTCAAACAAACCTAATCTTTTGAACAAATAAATATGGATCATGATAAAAGCAACTGTTGGGTAGGAGCTACAGCTGTGTGCCAGAGAGCTTGCCTAGCATGTGTGAGGCCCTGGGCCCATTCTCCAGCATCACAAACACAAACAGAACCAAAGCAAAGCCAATACTGCAGACGTTTACAGTATCAGATGAAACATACTCCCTACAGTTCCAGCAGATGTAGCTTCTCGTTAGGTAGGAAAAGAGAGTCAAAACAAGGTGTATCTTAATAGTTCAAAGTAGAAGAATGGCCTAAGATTAGATACTTATGATGGTGTGGAACTGAGAATCCTCTGAGATCAAGACTCGGGCAGGTTGATCAGCATCTGCTGATGGTCATTGCTCATAATGAGTTCTCCCGGGTGTCTTCATTTGCAAATGTAATGGGAAAATGAACGGGGGTTGATAGAGCGTTCTTCCAAAGCCAAAGAGAAGTGAAATGGCCTCCTCAGGCTCGTTCCTAAGGCTCAATCCACTCTTGCTGGTGGAACACTTACAGCTCCATCATCTCCTACTGGCCCCACCTCTTAATACTGCCACAGTGAGGACCACATTCCAACAGGAATTGGGAGGAGACCCTGTCAAACTGTTACGAGGGTGGAGTCCCAGACTTTGGTACGTATTCTGGGCAGGGCCCCTTTATCAGGTCCTTCCACTCCGAGGGCTGTCATCTCACTTTTTGGATGGTGGTCTTTGAAAGACAAAAGTCCATTTAGAGGCTCCACAGTAGATGGAAGCTCTAATGCAATTGAGGAGCTGAATGGGCCTTTTTGAGGAAATGCAATTTATTTTTTCTTCTGACCCTTGTGTTTTTAGAATGGAGGCAAAGACACAAGAAGTACTTGTATGTTTTCTCCTAGCATTTCTATAGCTGTATTTCTAGTAGGTTTTTGATTCATTTATGTATAACATGTGAGGTGTAGATTCCACTGTTTCCACATGGATTTATACTTATCCTTTATGTTTCCTGACAAAACTATTCTTTGCCTGTTAATGATGGGTGTCTGGATGGACATACTCATTAAAGGTAGTTGTGAGGATGTGTTGATGGACTTCCAATTTACCAATCCATGTACGTGTCTATTCTACGGTCAGGATCATACTGTCTTGGGAACCATGGTTTTACATTTAGTTTTGAGTGCATTATGTACGTGTGTGTATGTGGTGTGTGTGGTGTGGTGTGTGTGTGTGTGTGTGTGTGTGTGTGTGGAGGCCAGGAGTCAACACTGAACATCTTCCTCTATAATTTTCTACCATACTTTTTGAGACAGGGTCTCTCATGGAAACCTGAATTCACAATTGATTAGCCAGCTATTCAGCCAGTCCTGAGTATCTTCCTGTTTCTCTACTTTTCAGCCCTGGGTTACTGGACCATGCAGAGGGCTCAGGTTTCCTCACAGGCTTGGGTCCTCATGCCCACACAGCGAGCACTTTGCCCACTGGGCCGTCTCCACAGTCCTCATGCTTGGCTTTGGGGTTGGCAGTGTAAGGCCTGTAAGCCTGTTCTTTGCAGCGTTGTGTGACTGACACTCATCTCGGCCACTAGCATTCCCAATGCAGTCTCCCAAACAGGAGAGGAAAAGGCAGGTGAGGCCATGTTCGGGCCAGAAGCAGAAGATCCTTGCTCCATAAGTCAAATGTGAGTATATTCCCTGACATCGGAGTTTTGAATTGAGAATCTCATAATTCTTTTTGCTGTAGAATATAAACATTTTCTAAGTAAGTTATTGCAAAGTCACAATAATATGAAACTTTAACTTTTCACATACATTATATAGAGATGACTTTAGTTACAGAGATCTTGGAGATTGAAACCATGCTGTTGTTCACTGATTTTTTTTTATTCCTGTCGGGGGAAATCCCTGGATGGATGATACGGAAACTATTTTGCATTTCTTTTTTTATTTTGATGCCTTTAAGTACTTTGTTCCGAAACGCTACATGCAAAAGACCTTGCATTCTTGATATAGTGTGAGCCTGACAGACAAATGTGGCAAGGCGAAGACATCCAAGTCAGGATGCTGATATCCCTAAATTTGGGGGTGCTAGGTCAGAAGCTGTATAGTCATCACTCAGTGCCACCTGGGAAGAGAGTGGAAGAAGTCCCTCGCCACCTTCGAAGTGTGTGTGTGGTGGTGGGGTTCCACTGGGTTTTTCTAGCCATTCCTTGAAAATGTGCCCCAACAAGTCGGGGAGAAATGGCTGAGCAGACTGCAGGGCATGATTCACTGGTAGAAAGGAAGCAAGTGGATTTGGGACAGAATGGATGCGGATTTCAAGAAGAGGCTTCTTGCTGGTGTTGTGAGCTTGAGAAAGACATTAGACTTTCAAGTTCACTGTCTCCAGAAACGGACAGATAGTTCTCCCATGGTCGCTCTGAAGATTAAGTGAGCCAGGAGGAGGCATATGAGAATACCCTGGAAAGGACCTGTCGCTGATCGGGTCCACGATCAGTCTCAGGGTCCTTTTTCTCCAATATCCACATGTGGACAGATGTTGAGAAAGATCACATAAATGTCATGGGAACTGAATTATTATGCTGCATCTGATACTTCCTTATATGGCTTCTTATTGTTTTTTTTATAAGGAATATTACACCCAGCAAGAGTCGTTAGACGTGATGGTTATTTTATCTGTCAGAAAAGTTCCTATAAATAAACTAACCACTTCAAAAAGCAAGCCTGTTTCATCAGCTCAATTGTTCTAATTCCCGGTAGAAAAATCACATTCCTCCAGCCAGGCAAGAATCTGTGAACACCATGTATCAAACTCCGTGTATTCGTGGGGAAATGGGACAAGCAGAAGGCAACGAGTAACTCATGAGCAAAATGATGCATTCTTTGTTGACCCTGAGGACAAGGATGTGACCTCTGCGTAAGAAGCATATGGCAGAGGGCTAAAAGCTCTCAGTTTAAAAGTATAATTTGTTTTGTACAAAGAAATCCGCATTTTTGTTCTCTGTCCCTTCCTGGATGTTACAAGAGCACCTGGTACCCAGCAGGCGCTTGGTAAGTGTTTGCTGTATGAATGCACGCATGAGTAAGTCACAGCAAGTATCTGGTCCAGAAGGTTTCAAATATTGTTTTCTACCTGTGACCTCTTCCTTTAGAGAATGCCTTAAGAAGCCCTAGAATGGGAGGTCCCTCTCCTCTCCAAGTCAAGGGCCCATTTTAGTGATGATCAGTTTGGTCCATAAGAGGAACAGGATTTGACCAATGATACACAATGTCAGGGCTGACCTTGGGAATCCCTGTGCCACTGGGGAAAATGGCACAGTCCCCAAAATGATTGCATCACCAGGAGGGCATATGGACCCTCAGGTCACCCAGGTATGGTGTAATAAATAGCTTTAAGAGCTGGATATGAAAGAAGGCTCCAACTTGGGCTTTTCCCACACGCTCATCCTTGCTTGGGTCATGTCGTGCTGTTCTTCCGTCACAGCCCTTCCCTTCCTCCTTAATCCGCTCAGTGACAGGCTACCCATAACCCTACCTGGAGATATCTCAGATAGACGAGCTTTTCCTGTGAGGTGGGTACCAATAAACTCCCTCTGCAGTCTCTGTAACAATCACGGACATCTTCTCTTCCCCTTGATTCCGAGGGAAACGGATCCTCTCACAGATGGGAATTGCACAGAACCGAGGTGATGTGGAAGTGAGTACCAGCCACCCAAAGCAGGTCTTGGTCACTCCATAAAACAGCTTTAAGCCAACACAATTGCCCCATAGCCTAAGCTAAAAGGGTGGGAGAGGGAGCCTTACAGGCTGATGCTCTGACCGCATTCCCCGAGTCTGCCTAAAGAGGGAGCTGGCAGCGTTTCCCTTGAACGCTGGCACGAGGGGGTCTGTTGCTAGAAGGGACCACAGCTGCCTGCTCTCTTGAGAGACCATGAATTAAGTGTCAAACAAACCCAAGAGGCACTCCCGTGAGTTCTCTATATAGGAGTTGGATAAGCACCAGGAATGGCAGACTCCTGTTCACCCTGCCTAAGCAACCAAGCAAGAGTGCTTAGGTAAATTGTTAGCACTCAGGCTCCGTTGTCCATACCTGGAAGATGGGAACCAGGGTGGAGTCTATCTACCTCATTGCACACAAAGGAGAACTGGCCCGGTTTGCAATGGTACCGGGTAGTCCTGGAAAATGTTATAAATCAGCTTGGAACTGTTTACTTCATGGGGGCAGGTTTCCTTGCTCTCCAAATCTAGAGTTTTGTTTATAGGCTGGGGGAAAAGAAGACCATCAGACTTGAAGGTTTTGTATCTATATGTATGTGTGTATGTATGTGTATGTATGTGTGTATGTATATTTATATGTGTGTGCATATATATATATATATGAATGGAGAAAATGCATGTAATAACTTACATAGGGACCAGTCCACTGTAAACTCTTAGTAAGTGATAAAGTGAACACATAGCTCTTGAAGCGCGAATGTTCTCACCCCTGACATCTTACACAAGAGTAAGATGCATTGTCTACTTCCTTTCAGCTGATTCTCCATACATAAGCAAAGCAATATCCCAGAGGAGAAGAGGTGTGTTTGCGAGCCACAGAATGTCCTGGTTTACCTCGGTCTCATCAGGAAGGAAAGTCACGCAGGGCACGTGGACATAACACAGGAAAGCCGACAGTCCAGTTTAGACACCTGGAGGGGGTCCCTACCAATATATATTCTCTACGACAGTGGCTCACAACCTTCTTAATGTTGTGACCCTTTGACACAGTTTTCCTCATGTTGTGGTGACCCCGCCCCCCACACCTGATAGAATTATTTTCATTGCTACTTCATAACTATCATTTTGCAACTGCTATGAATCATACTGTAAATGTATGTGTTTTCTTATGGTCTTAGGCGACCCTGTGAAAAGTCAGTTGAGGCCTGCCCCAATTCACAGGTTGAGGACCATTGCTCTACCAGCATTAGTCCCTCTTCAAACATCCAAGTGAGCATTAGCTCTTGACGCAGCAAACCACCACAGAGCACTAATCAAGCACCACCCAGTCTCAGGCTGGAGAGACAGGGGAGTGACGAGGACCCAGGCCTAACTCTCGTGGGATCCTTCACAGAACAATCCAAGACTGAGAGCCAACTGAACCCGTGGGTACAGTGCAGAGAAGCAGTGAGCATATCAGGTTCTGAGGATACACAGAAGGGACCTCCAGCCTGGAACAGAAGGAGGGAATAGCCCACACCCTTCTAGAAGTTGAATTTTAGCAGAAAATGTAAATTTGCCATTTGAAGTCGAGAGGGAGGATGTGTAAGGTATGAGTGTCCCTGCACCTCAGCATAAAGGGAGGATGTGACTGAGAGGGACCTAAGATCCGCCAGGAGGGACGGAAGTACAGAGGACTAAACAAAAGGCCTACTGGCACTGGATCTGATCTGTGGACCCCTCATTGGCATGTGGGCACAAGTGGGTGTGGCGTCTGGGAACTACTCTGGGGAGGAATGGGTCTGGATCAAGAGATGAAGCTAGGTTGGGATATGACCATGAGTCTTTAGAAGAACTGGGACTGAACCGAGGAGGAGTTAAGGCATGGGTGTTTAGCCATAGCCAGCAAGTGGGAAGAGTGGGGCTGTGGTGAGCACAAGGTCAGAAAGGTGAATTAGAAGGGCAAAGCTGAAGACATAGCTGGGTGGTAGAGTTGCTTGCCTAGCATGCAGGAGGCTCTGGCTTAACCCCTACTACCAATCTCCATGGGCAACCATTCCCACAGATTATGGCAGTGCCCAGGAGGAAGAACTTGATGACTTGGTGAACAACAGGGAAGAGTTAAAACAAACAAATTCTCCAGATACTAACGGGCCCGTAGGATAAAGCTGCTTGCCTAATATGCAGGAGGCTCTGGCTTAACCCCTACTACCAATCTCCACGGGCAACCATTCCCACAGATCATGGCAGTACCCAGGAGGAAGAACTGACAGAATTTGATGACTTGGTGAACAACAGGGAAAAGTTAAAACAAATTCTCCAGACACTAATGGGCCCATAGGATATCCTGCATCAAGTATTTCATAAACATCATCTTTATACACACAGACTATGATCCCCAGTCTTCACGGACAGAAATGTCTTCTCACGTGCTGGAACAGGAAAATGATAGCGTCACGCGCCCTCCATCTTTGCTTCTGCTCTGATTTGGGAAAGAAAGAAAGATGTCCCTGGGGATGACCATGTGACAACTGAAACTTTAGAAAGAGAGGGGCCGTCAGTGCAGGGGCGAGGCGAGAGGGCCGTCAGTGCAGGGGCGAGGC
>NC_022028.1:39434603-39437776 GCF_000317375.1 Microtus ochrogaster | reverse complement strand
GGGCCGTCAGTGCAGGGGCGAGGCGAGAGGGCCGTCAGTGCAGGGGCGAGGCAAACTCACATTCCCGCCAAGGGAACATCAACCAGCAACCCTGTAAAAACGTTACAGAGCTGCAGTCTTTCCCCCCAGAATCCCCACTCTTGGCAATGGAGACGAAGAAGACTAAGAAATCCAGTCAGACGCAAGATGAACCTGAATTTGTTCTCAAAGGTATTCACTGTGAGATAGTTTATATCCTTGAGAACCTGGAAATGGCCACAGCTTACAGGAGTAGTCCGTGGTCTGAGGTGGCTCAATGGGAGCCCACTCTGTAGCTGAAGACCTTCCATCGAGAGTGGGATGAGTTTCCCCAAGGACCCCGTGAGGCTCTTGAAGCCACCTGTTACCAACCGGGAAGAGGAACTCATGGCAGCCATATCTATCAGGAAGGTCAACACCGCCCCCACTCCCACCCTGTCAAGCCTCCTGGACATTTTTATCTGAGTATGCCCAGTTCTATGAAGTGAACATCTATCTAGAGTCCCCTTGAGATGTTCTTCATCATCTTGTATTCCTGTTTCCTGCATTCCCAAACATCCCCATGTCTGAAAATACAGACATACAGATTTATTAAGCAAATAACACTGGATTGGGCCAGGTCTTTTCTCTGCTGTTCCTTTATTTATTGAGTGTTTGCTATCTGCCATGTTCTCTACTAAGCCCCCAAAAGAGACTGAGAAGGAAGCATAATCCCTGCACACAGTAGACACTGATAGTTGCCTATCCAATACGAACGTTTCTCTTCTGTGTTGCTAAGCAAAGCCTGGCTATCTTTGGAATTTCGGTATATCCAACTGAACTCACCTCCTCTTTCTGTAAATAGTGATATTCAGATAATCCCATTCGACCAGTGAAAAGAGAAGAAGAGCCACTCTAAGAGGAACAGACTTGGGTACTGATGCCTTATCAGGCATTGGAACAATCTTTTTACCCGCCTGGATATAGTCAAGGGTGCGACATTTAAAAACCACCATGTACAGTTCCAAGGAAAACAGCCACAGGACAAAGACAGTGGAGCAGAAATGTGGAAGGAAACTGGGGCCCTCAAGATATCAGCTTGGGTGTGCTGTGGTGGTGCACATCTTTAATCCCAGCACTCAGGAGGCAGAGGCAGGTGTATCTCCACGAGTTTGAGGCCACCGGGTCTATGTAGTAAGTGCCAGGTCAGCCAGCGCTATCATAAAAACAAACGAGAACCCAAAGATATTTTGAAGTTGCCATAGCAACATCAGCTCTCCATAAAATGTATGTTTAAAAATAGATAGTCCCCAGTTTTCCCAGCTATTGATTAGCTGGACTTTTGGTTATCTGTGCCCGAGTGCAGTCCTAGCGGCTTCTCGATTCATATTCCTAATGAGTTGTGGGACCCACTGCCGTGAGCAGCTGTTTGATAAAAACACGCATGGCACGAGGTACAAAGGGATCTGCTGTTCTTTAATGGGGGAGGTCTCTTCTGGGTAGGACACTTGGCTTACAAGGCTTTGTCAGAGGTAGGAATGATTGAATTGGGTCTAGGAGGGATGTCTGGCCAACCACGCAGGAAAAATTATGGCAAGATGATGGGACACACACACAAAGATAAGAGAAGTGAAGGAGTGTATCAAACGGAAGAGGCTATGGTGATGTGGTTTGATTGGGGGAGAAGATGCACGCGGGACAAAGTGGGGGCTGTCGTGAGTGATACAGTCAGGTTGTGAAACAGACTCGTGGGACTTGGGGCAATGCACCGGACCAATGCTTCTTCTGTTTCCTGAGTTATAAGGAGAAGGGGTTCACTGAGAGAAGAAGGTGACTGCGAGCAAGAGGCCCGGGCTGTCCCCCTTGAGGGACCCCCTGGAGGGGGCTCCAACCCTTTGCAGGATGTGGAAGTTTCCATGGGAAGTGCCGCTGTCACCCAGCCCACTTGGTTTCACGCTACATACTGTACTCAGGACAGCGCTGGCATTTCAGCTTGAACACTAAGTGGTGACTCAGAAGTGACAGAAGTGTGGACCACTGTTTACTAAGAAGGCAGCCTCTGGTATGACAAATTAGAGTAGGCTGCTCGATTGTGCAGGACGCCTGAGCCAAGGAAATAGCACATACCACAGCTCTGGGCGGTTGATTCATCTCTTGTTCTGTCTTGGCAGGCAGGGAGGGCTTCACATGGCAGCCCAGGCAGATCCACAGCCTGTCAGGATCACGGACAGGAATTGTCTTTCTGGACCGTGCATGAGTACCGTGAATACCCTTTGTTACCTGTGGCTCTGCCGTTGACTTTGACGGTTCCGTGGGACTGTGCATGTATTCAGTTTAATTAACTTTGTGGAACCAAAACCCCATACACATAGTGAAAACCGTAACATTCCGAGGTCACATGTGAATTTTTTCCAGATTACCAGAGGGTCCCGATCATGTTTTCCTTCGAATGTTAAGAAGAAAATAAAACAGCAAACACATTGACATCTGTTAGGTACAAGGAAGCAGAGGGCTTTACACTGCCAGGGCTCAGGTAATGAAGAGATGACTCAGGCCTTGGGCTTAACTTCAGAGACAGCCCAAACTTACACTGCAGCCCAGAGGCCCCAGAGCCACTTCATATAAAGACCAGGATTTGAAGCCTGTCACTGACACAGACAGCAGGGACAGATTACATTCAAATCTTTCCCAGTTCACACTTCCTCGTCCACCACAGTACTTGCCTCTCACAGAGTCTGCAAAACTCAGAGGTAACGCAGGTATGAAACAGTGCTGACATGTCCTAGGCAGTAGGTAGCCAATAGCGGACGGCTGTTCTTCTTAGGAGCAAGCATCCTATGATGAATTCGTCCTATGGCAGTGCAAGAGACACTCGAAGCTGTGTTGGGAAGCATCAGGGACTTCCCTGCTTACACCTTGTTTCCATGGTTCTCAGAGCTGTGAGGAACAGCCCAGTCTGCAGAGGAGAAAACTGAGGAGGGAGAGAAGTCAAGGAGCTTGGGAACATTTAGGTAAAGGTATGTGCTTCTGTGCCGGGCTGCTTCCTGCCAGGACAGAAGGAGGACTTGGCGGAGACTGTGGCATGTTGTCAGAACCCGTCATCCTCTCCACCAAGAGTTATTAAGATGTTAGCAGTTGCAAAGGATTCTTTCATGTCTTCTTCCTCCCTTCCTTCT
>NC_022028.1:39425463-39434084 GCF_000317375.1 Microtus ochrogaster | reverse complement strand
TATTTGGGGAAGAAACAGGGAAGGAAAGCCCAAGTGAAGGTATTGAGAAAACACTGTAAGAGGATGGAAAGTTTTCTAACCAGTCCTTCACAGTCCCTGACTGTTGTGTAATATGACCTATGTCCACCATTCCCTTGAGGACCATCAGTAAATGTCACACTATTGCTACTGTGTATGAGCAGAGGAACCTTGGGGAACTCAGTGAAGAAGGTGGGATTACTGATAAAAGGGTCCTGACTATAAGTTGTGAGCTGACACAGGCACCTCACACACACACACCCTCTGAGTCCTGCCAGCGATTCTTAACCAGGGTTTGCCGAGGGGTCTCAATGATGCAGCCTCTTCCTCTGTGTCTGCAAGGTTCTTGTCCAGTGATATTGGACCAGCATGGTGTTGTCCTTGATTTAAGGCTCTTTTTACTATCTGAAGCCATTAGATATAGCCTATGTTAATGCATTTGTCTTAAGTACACAGTATTGCCCAACTGGACCTCAAGTTAGAATGGATGGTTTTCTAAATACATACCAGGGGTGTGTTATTTAACCTAGAAGTGGTGGCTCTCTGTAAGTTGACACTCTGTGTTTCCTCACTGGCTATAGTGTTTGTCATTCTGCAATGGCTGGTGAGGTTACAGCTTCCTTTTTTTTTTTTTTTTTTTTTTTTAGCAGAGAGAGGTCCAATCAGAGCTTGAAGCCCCATCATTTATGAATGTAACTCTCCCTTTGTGATACACTGAAATGCATGTGGGTCCCCACGGGGAGTGGCTCGAAGATGTATCTTAACTGGTTCAGATTCAGAGAGCACGGGGAGATTACCAGCCCTCACTCAAACATTCCTGAATACACCAGGATAGAGACAAATGCTTGCTGACTGCACTCTGTCAAGTTAGAAGACGATGAGAGTAGCAAGTGTTAAATTAATAGTCCTGACAACCGTGTGCGTGCACACATGCCTGCACACACACACACACACACACACACACACACACACACTTCATAAGTAACAATAGTTTCCTTCTGTCCCACAAGTGAGACCTCATATGATGTTACAGAGTGAGTAGCTTTCCCAGACCATGAGTCCCTGAACAGAGGCCCAGGCCCAGCCACACCCACCCTCCTTAGGAAGACTTTTCCATCTCAAGCTCTTAAGCTCTTCAACATGACATAATCTTGCAATGGGATTTAAAAAAAAAAAGTCTCAAGGGAAATCACTTGGCTTTCTGAGTGTGGCTAAATAAAGTCTGTGCTGGAAAACATGAAGTGTCACCCTGGAAAGACAATGGGTTTCTCCTTTCTGAGCTCACACGAGCAAAAGTTCTCTGTCTCCTTTTGGAGAAGTTCTTAAAAGGGACTTCAGCCTCTGAGGAGGCAGGATCCAGCAACCCCATTTATTGGGCCAGATATTGCGCTCCCAGGCCTCCAAGCTGCCCAGGACAAAGGGTTAGTATAGTCTTGCAGAGTCCCAGCCATGTGTTGGCAGCTGATGCAGATGCTCCAGGTGGTGCAGATACTCCATGGGATACAGATGTTCTACATGATGCAGATGCTCCATGTGATGCAGATGTTCTACATGATGCAGATGTTCCACGTGATGCAGATGTTCCACGTGATGCAGATGCTCCCCGTGATGCAGATGCTCTACGTGATGCAGATACTCCATGTGATGCAGATACTCCACACTCATGGGGAGCTCAGAGCATCCACACAAGGTGGATTCAGGTAGCGAAGCAGTCTTCATTCCTGAGCTATTGAGGCAGCCACTTTCCCGGGCTAAGATATAAAGTCTGAGGTGTTCTGCTCATTCCAGTACTTCAGCCCTGGGAAGACACTTGTGTGAGGGTTTGGAACTCACCTCATCCTCGTCAGCTTCTGGGGAAGCCATACCACTTATTATCTTAGACAGTTTTCCCCGGAGAAGTTCATCAGAACTGCCCCTTCCTCCTTCTGAATGACACTTCTTAGTTTTACATCTCCTAGATCCATCCTTTTTTTTCTTCCCCATAATTTAAGCTCCAGTTTTCTTTTTATTTCTATGGACTGGGGAACCACAATATCCTGCACCAATGCCAAATCATCCTAAGGCAGCCACAGTTGTGTGTGCCCGGTGTCCCAGAGAACCTTGGGAAAGCCTTCTTCCTGCTCACATTGACCTCTAATGCTTTTGTATTGAGTGCTTACCAAGAGTAGGGGAGAAACTCTCTATTTAAGGGCCTCATCCAAGTCTCCAAGTTGAAATTTTACAAGCCACCTAAGTAAAGATGCTGCCCAAGACTAAGAAACATTAAGTAGTTTGTCCACAATCACGTGACTAATAACGGGAACTGAGACCATGACACCTGGCTTACTCCCGCAGCTGCCACTGTTACAGGTAAAACAACTGAAGGTCTCAGGCAATGGTTCTAAACCCTGGCTGCTTGTTACAATCATCTGGAGAACTGGAATTAAGACCCACTCTCCAGTTACATTAATTAGGGCTTCTGGATGCTAAAATGCAGCCAGATTTGAAGACGTCTGACAGATGGAAGCAACTAAGTTTACCCAGCCCAAATGGCTCACATCCTGCAGAGTGCCCAGCTAGGAAGTGCCAGGACCAGCAGCCAGGCTACTCTACCTTGTGGCCAATGAGAGCTGAGAAAGTCTGTTCCCCTGTAAAGTGGAAAGAACTGAGGAGATGGCTCAGAGGGCAAGAGTGCTTGCTGCACAAGCATGTGGGCCTGAGTTCAAATCCCCGGCATTCATGTAAAAAGCTTGACATGATTATAAAAGTATGTAATCCCAGTGTTGGGATGAGGGGGGTCACTAGACTTGGTGGCAGCTGGCCTAGCTTCGGGTTCAGTGAGAGGCCCTGTCTCCAGAGATTAAAACAGAGAGTGATGGAGCAGGACACCTAGTGTCCTCCTCAAGGGGTCTCCACATATGCACCCCACACACCTACACACACACACACACACACACACACACACACATGCACACGCACATGCACACATTTTCTTTCTATCTCAGGACAAAGTGTTCAAGGAGCCCTAGTGGTGATGAGGTCAGCTGTCAGTCACAAGAGGCAGATATGGAAGAGATATGGAACTACTTCAATTATTACAGCCAATGGCAAAACCACCATGGGCACTTGCAACAGGTGCTGTCTGTCTGTCTGTCTGTCTGTCTCTCTCTCTCTCTCACACACACACACACACACACACACCTTTACATGCTAGCATGCCTCCAGAAAACGGCGCCTTCAGCCACATTCTGGGTGGGTTAACCAAGATGGCAGGCAGTCGAGGCTTACTCCGATCCTGGGGTGATGAGTGTGAGCCTTCGCACTTTGCACCGTCAGTCTGAGTACGCAGGACCACCCCCACCACAGAGGAAACGCAGAGAGGAATCTCTTACTCCTCGGCTTGCCTAATCATTTCCACTTAACACACAGTGAAAGCAGAACTTTGTGACATGCTTGCCCTGTCTGGGCAAAGGTTCTGCTTTTTTTGGAAGATCTTGGAAAAAATAAAATTAAAAAAAAAAAAAAACCTCGAGGGAGAGAGAGAGCTGTGCAACCGTTCAGCCATCCCATGAGCATCCTTACCCACATCCCTCTTTGCGTGCTGTGTTGCACTGCGTGCTGGGACAGAGACCTAAGCACGTGTTGGAGGGTCTGGGGGTCTAGAGCAGGTACAGGCCGCTGGCCTGGGGAGAAAACAGATGTGGGGACAGCTTGGAGTCATCAGCTAGGATCCGACACCAGGGCACTTTGAAGAACTTGGTATGCTGTCAGTGGGCATCCCATTTGATGACCCTCTTGGTAAAGCCGAGTCTTAGACTGTAGGCAGAGAGATTGCCACGAGGGTTTAACCATTCTGGCCGTCCCCACCTGTCCCTACTACCACTCAGAGAATGCACTAGCTAAAAGTGAATTCCTGATACAGGGGCTCTCTTGGGGACAGTGATCTGACCGCATGCCAGCTTCCCACTAGATCAGCTACTGTGGTAAGCTAGGTGTTAGTTGTTTTGATCGTCAGCCCTGTCTGGTGCATTGCTAGAATTATAGTTCTTCTAGGAAGAGGTCTGGTGACTATTGTTCCTGGCAAAGGAAGATGCTTAGGAATTCATCTTGGTTTCACATATACATAACAAGTTCGTGGGTTTGTCTGACAACTGATTGGGATAACTTTGGTGGAGGGGAGGGGTCAGTTGCTATGTCAAGGGGCTTAAGTCCTTAGCTACGTAAATCCGTCCTTGGCAACGTGTCAACCACAAAAGTGAACATTTAGGATGCCTACACCTCCATGATGACCCCTACCCATGAAAAAAAAGAAACACACAAACACACTCATTCTATGGAAATTCAAGCAACACTGGAGAAATCCTTGCCCTTTAGAAGGGCTGACTGAGGGGTCGCATTGTGTGTGAGCCTCCACCCAATAGGAGATTGCATTTGTTGATAGAATACAACGTAGTTCACACATGAGAAAGCAGTTCCTATGGTTACCACCAGGACATATTTCCAGGGACACCCCTGGATAAAGGAGAACCCAAGGCTTGATTGGCTCACGGTAGCCCCTCCTTTTATCCCTACTCTTTCCTGGGTCACATTCCCCACTTTCTCCAACTGTCTCCACCTTTGGGGTGTTGGACATCCTAGTAGGGCAAGAATAATGAAAAAACCTGGGGTTTCTCCTTTGTCCTGCCAGCCTCAGCAGCAGGCCAGGCGGTGGTCTGCGCCTTCTGCAGGACCAGTTCCATTGGAGACCAATGGGCTTCCAGACTGTCCCAGCTCTCAGATGGTCATGGTGTTTTTATCACAACAATACAAAAGTAACTAAACTAATACACACTCCATGTTTGTTTGATTTCCCAGCTGTGCCCTGACCGACACTCTAGTTGACTCTGAGTGCTTTTAAGAGGGTCCTCCCTTTCCGTGGCCTCAGTTTCCTGGCTTGTGAATGAGTGAGGAAGTGTTTGCTAACATTTCTCTCGGTTTCCTGGTCTGGAAGGCAGGAGAGACCTGCTGACCAAGGGACAGAGTGGGGGCCAACCTCCTCAGTCTGAAATACCCTTCACACGGCAGGATGTCCCAGCAGCGGCAACCCTTGTCTCTCAGAATCCTATTTACCCTGGTCTGCAACCGAAACCTTGGGAACATGGAGCATCTAGATCAGTGATTCTCACCCTGTGGGGCACGACTCTCTTGGTGGTCAAATGACCCTTTCAGAGCAGCCCCCTAAGGCTATTGGAAACATGGATGTTTACATTATGATTCATAAAAGTAGAAAAATTGCAGCTATAAAGTGGCAACCAAAGAAGTTTTATGGTTGGGGGTGTCATCACAACAGAAGGAACTGTATTAAAGGGTCAAAGCATTAGGATGGATGAGAACCACTGCTCTAGATAACGATGACAATGATTATATTTATTTATATGTTATTAAATATTATAAATATTTATAATAATTATTAAAATGATAATTATATTTTTAGGAACGTAATCCATTTTATTCAGAAAAAAAAAGTAGATTTGGTGTTTCTTGCCTACCCATTTCACCTTCTGGCATTGCCTTGTGCATTTTTAAAACTCCACACTGTAAGTTTAAACCATTTCCCCGCATCAGTGCTGAGTCCTATCCGAAGGACTCAAAGGCCTATCTCTGGCTATAAGTCATGATGTTCAAGTTTTTTATTGACCAATTGCTTGGTTGGTTTTTCCCACAGGAATGGCCCTCTTTCTGATCACGTGATTCCCATGCACCTCGATTGCTTTATTCAGCTGCTTTGCATACTTGAAACTCTTTGGACATCTTGCATGGCTACTGTGGGCCAGTATTTAAAGATGTGCAAAGTCACATGATAAAGGCAGAGAGCCATTCTCTTGCTTTCTTACTTTTTTTTTCCTGACAAGTCACCCTATGCAGCCCCAATCCTTTGCCAACTCCTTTCCCCAAGCAGAGACCCCACAGGGGTATAAGCTGGCTTAACTGTTCCTACTCAATCCTGGTGGCAAGGCTCAGGGACTTCCTCAGCTTCCTGGGGAGCTGGTGGGTGATCAGAGAGCAAGAAGCACGTGTTGATAGCTGGGGCCATGTTGGGAGTGACACACTGACTTCCTAGAACTGAGCTCTGAGAGGAAGAAACGTGGCCTCCCAGGAGCCGTGCACGGTGGACTGAGGACCATTTTTAGAACTAGGTGTGGCTGCAATCATCAATCCCATGGTAGATTTACCTGCAAGTTTTGGACCGGCCTTACACTAAATTCTGTGTAAACTGGACTGTGCGGCTCTCCAGTGTGCATCATTTTCTTTGGTCCAGATGGCCAAAGGATACACGTTTGAAAGAAGAGGAAACCAGCTAAGAGCAGCAAGGCACTTGCCCAATAAGCTGGAAATGGCCGATCTAGGAAATCCCCATCAACCCTGCTTGCCTACAGCTTTCAATTTTCTTGCATTTTGCTTGCAAACTAAAAAGCCCAAGCCTCCATTACCTGCTCTTTTACATCTAACGATTTCTGTTTGTTGTTCCATGCTGACTCCCCTTGTCTTTCTGGGCCATTTTGCCAATACACCGAGTTATACTCCAATAAGAGGAGGCTGGAGCAATGAGTCAGCCTCTCAGGCCACTTGTTGCTCTGACAGAAGGCCCACGTTTGGTGACCAATACTCTCATGACAGCTCACGACAGTCTGAGGATCCAGAGGATCTGATGCCCTCTTCTGACTTCTGTGAGCACATGGCATACACATGGTACATAAATACACAAACAGACAAAATATTTATACATATAAGGAAAAATAAACAAATAATTTTTTTTTAATGTGAAGCTTCAAATAAGTAAGCAAGATTCTCTTGCAAATTTTAGGAGTTTCTTGGGTGGTAGAAGTTGACTCTAGTGGGTCCTTAAAATGCCTATAGTTCCAGAGGTGAATCTGAGGGTCCTGGGGGACGGTCATTGACAGATAAATACATTCTCGTCTTCCTTTCTCTCTGTCTGCCTCTTTTCCTTTCTTTTGTCTTTGTTTAGTTTTATCTTTTATTATTTTGCTCTTTTAAGACAAGGCCTTTCTATGTAGCCAAGGCTGGCCTTAAACTCAATCCTCCTGTCCCTGCCTCCCAAGAGCTGAGATTATGGGCGTGAATTGCCGCCTCTGGACAGACAAAACAAGACACACCTCTACACCCATGCCCTGAGGCTAGCTGTTTGCTTGGGTCCCTGAGAACAGCTGTGATACTCCATCTGATCTGGGGGAAGACAGATCGAGGGTCTGTGAATACCTTCGGGACAGCAGGGTTCTGTGGAGATTGTAGCTCTGAACCAGAAGTTACATTCCTCCAAAACCTGGGTTGACTCAAAGCACACACAAAACTCCCTCTTCCCTGAGCTCTGGGCTGCTAGGGCCTCTGGGAGTGAGCATAGGCCAATCCCTGAGGGCTAATCAGTGATGGCTTTGCAGGAGACAGTGTCAACACTTAGATTTCTTCTGAATCCTGTTGACATTTTCTGGGTCTTTCCTTGCTTTATAAACAGCTCAGGACAGAAAGGAACTAGAGGGAGAAGGCTTAAATAACAGTAAAAGCTGAAGGGCTTCAGAGAGAGCAGAAGTTGGAAGGCAAACAGTAAAGAAGTTGAGACTAGCATTTCCTACAAATCTACAACGTTCTTACTTCCCCAAGAGAGAATGAGAAGTGTGTGTGTGTGTGTATGTGTGTGTGTGTGTGTGTGTGTGTGTGATGGGGGGGTATCCAAACGGAGAGACAGAACCACAAGAAAGCAAATGAACGCATTGTTTAATAAGATATAGCTATACTACAAACACAGCCCTGCATGTGTGTGTGTGTGTGTGTGTGTGTGTGCATGCGTTCAGTTGAACTTCCCTACCTTCCCCCAAGTCCAGGAAGATGTCCTGCATTTCCAGGGATTCTGGCTCCTCCCTCTTCTGTCAGGCCAACTGACACTGCCCACCCTTCCACCCCTACCCCCCCTCTTTCCATCCTCCTTATCTCTATTACCTAGCAATCAAAATGATTAACTTCAGCATCTGTATTCCTCTTTAACTCTGATTCAAAACCCAGAGCCTGGCTCTTCCTCGTCCTCAAATCCCCCATGCCTGCAACAGTGCTTGACACAGGGCGGGGCTGGGAGTTGCTGGGGAACGTGCACCTATTCTACACAGGACTCCCAGTCTGTAACCTGCGGGTGTAGAGTAGGCAAGGCTGCTGTGCTGGAGAAGGCAAGCTCATCCAGTCGCTTTTCTATTTTCCCTGGAGTTCTTACTCTTGTGACTTCAGCGCTTCCATTAACACATGCCAAAACCGTCTCTCACCTTTTTTGTTTTTGGGCTTTTAGTGAAAGGGCATTAGACAATGTGCTGGAAGAATGAAGGTGGCTGGCCTATGGAGAGGGTTCATGCTTGCCACGTAGGCGTGAGGGCCTGAGTTTGGATCCTCCTAACCCATGTAAAGGCGGGAGAGGTGTGGCACTCTCTATCATTGGATGGGATGCAGAGACAGGATCCCCAGAAGCTTGTCTGATCTCAGCTTGTCTGGCATACACAGTGGCAAAAAACAAGAGACCTTGTCTCAAACATGTGGAAGGCAAAGACCAACCGGAGCCTGAGGGTTGTTTTTTGACCTACACATGC
>NC_022028.1:39417251-39425318 GCF_000317375.1 Microtus ochrogaster | reverse complement strand
GGTTCTTTCTTTCTTTTTCAAGAATGAAGGTTGAAGTTTGCTAAATCACCTGCTGCAACTCTGGAATTGGAAACAGTGAATAGTTAGGGTTCTGAGACTGAAGATGCCTCTCTGTGCTTTTTAGAAACAATTGCCTTCCTTGGGCTTGTTACATTTGTACAAAGATAGATGAACCCATCTGTGAACAGACACATAACAGACAGCACTGGGGACTGGGCTGGGGTGGGGAATCAAGCTCACACACCCAAACTTCTGTTACAGAGAAGGCAACGACGACGTGTTTCCTGAAGAGAAAAGAGCAGATTACTCAGAATAACACCAGGTCTGGGTGTGAGAGAGTCTGAGGGACAGAATCCAACATTCGTGTTCTCCCTCCAGGGACGATGTAACAAGGGTTCAATTCTGCTCTTTCAGCATCCTTCACTGTGCCCTGGCCCCCACAGTTCCAAGGAAAAGGCAAGAATGTTTTTTCAATGCATCTCTGGTTGATGACATGCGTATTAGTCACCTCCAATCTCTCACCCTCTCTTCCATCAGAACCAGCAAAATGCACTGTGCCTCACAGTAGCCCCTGAGAACTCAGGCAGGGGAGCAGCAGGGTGTCACTCAGCCTGGTTCCCGGTGTGAGTCTTCTTGAAGATGAACTGAACTCCGAGGAACTCCTTTGGTTGCTAGGAGACAAGATATCTTTAAATGTCAATTACCATTCCCCTCAAAATAGCTCAAATATCACCCAGCGTTGGAGCTTTAAAAGTTTTTATGAGACTCTAGATTTTAAAAGCGTGGATTAAAAATCCCGAGATCATGATGTGTTGCTTTTGAAGAAACCCAGATAAAAATCCTGACTTGACTACGGCCTGGCTGGATGACCTTGGCTAAGGAGGCTCATTTTACCTCCTCTCTCAAACGGGAAGGGTGGCAGTAGCCAGTTTCATAATCTCCAAAGCTTAGTTCATTTGAGCTACCCAATGCCCATCAGATACGAGAACATACGTGGGAGAGTCAGAAAATGGAAAAACACCAAAATATAACCTATTTTCACAGGGCCTCTTATACCTCTTTGCCTATAAATGATTTTTCTTCTGTGTGGGGTAGATATTAAAATTTCTGGGGGTGGCAGGAGGTGATCTGAGATCTCAGAATAACACGTGCTTAGAAAGGAGCTGGGGAGGGATGCGCTTGTCTCCTTGTTAGTCTTCGCTCTGTGTGGTAACAGTGGGTCCATATGTTCTCGCGTGATGCTGTGTACCATGCATGAAACTGACGTGAGTGAGGACCCCTCTAACCTTCACTCGGTGTTGTTTACATCTCAGACGGCCACGGGCTTCATTAGCAACGGCACACGTGTGCAGTACAGCAGGCACGCGCCAACTTTCCCAAGTGAGTGGCAGAGAGCAGGGTCTCACTAACCAGGCGAGAAGGGACCGTAGGTGAGCCCTCTGGTCTGTCAATGGGTGTCTTAGGCATGTGCCATGCTCCCATGTGGGTCGGTCCTTGTAGCATTCTGCCACCTCTTCTTCCTCTCTGAAGCATCCTTACTTCAAGTAACTGAACAGCAAGCACTCAGACCTTGGGTTTAAGATTCCCCTGGTGGCCAGTCACTTACCGTGGGCAAGGGTATTTCAACTCGCTGAGCTTTGCTATCGCTTAGCTCTAAGTGGGCATGATAGCATGGTTCACAACTTTATATTAGGGAAAGAAAGGACACTTGACATTGTGCTTAAGAGGCATCAAGCCCCCAGCAAGCTGTGAATGCCATCTATTACCGTTAAAGCTGTTGTTCACTGTGGGATGGAGTAGGAGATCCACTTAACAGAGTTACAATCATGTAAATATCAGTTTGGTTCCGGTGCAATGACTCCACTAGCAGAATTCATGATTGAATGTAAACATATCAGCTGCTTTCAAAGGCACATGAGTGGTTAGCTATAATCACAGAAAGCACAAATCCAGGTAATTTTTCTTTTGAGACAAGGCTTTGCTATGCAGACCAGGGTGGTCTTGAACACATACTTGCCTCAATCTCCTGAGTGCTAGGATTCCAATTTTTAGTAAATAGCTTTTTTAAACTTTGACTCTACATGTTTTTTTGTGTTTACTATAGATTTACTGCCAAAACACTTTTAGTTTGAGTTAGTATGAAAACAAAATGAGATTTATATTTTCTAAGTGTGCATCAACTACCTTAGGGAAAGGAAGCAGACACAAAGTAATGGAGAAAGAGGTGGGGAAAGTTGCATGTAGTCTCTACAGTTGGACGATATTCACACTTCAAGAGTCAGGGGCAGCTGAAAGCGGGGGATGAAGAACCCCCAGGAATGCTCAACATGAACAAGGAAGCAGCATTTTGCTTCATTTTTAAAGAATTGAAGGGACTGTGTGATTGGGAGCGTTCCCGTAGCAAGGGAGAAAGCCAACACTGTGCGCCTGGAAACAAGAGGGGGCTCAAGGCAGCCAGGCCAGTCTTTGAATGTTTGGAGGCCCGGCATGGAGAGGCAAGTCTGGTTTTCCCATCAAGTGTACTGCTCCTCATTAAACTGCATAAGACATCCACAGTTACGCTGTGTAAATAATATGACCTTTGAATATTAAGATTCAGAAATATGAAGCAATCAAATGTACTCTAAATCCTCTGAAATAACATCAGCTCTATAGGGGAAAAAAATCTCCAAAAACATCTTTCAACGCTTTGTTTCTTTTTAAATTAGCTGTGTATGTCTGTGTGTCTGTGTGTCTGTGTGTGTGCATAAGTGTACGCGCCTATGTGCACATGTATGTGTGTGTCTGTGTGCAAGAATGTGCATCTGCATGTGTGTCAATGTGTGTGTATATATGAATCTGTGCTTCTGTGTGTGTATGTGTGAATCTATGTGTGTGTATGTGTCTGTGTATATGTGTGTGCATCTATGTACACGTATATGTATGTGTGTCTGTGTGCATCTGCATGTGTGTGAATATATGAGTGTATGTGCATATGTGTGTCTATATGTATGAATCTGTGCATCTATGTGTGTGTGTGTGTGTGTGTGCAACCAACTCTGTGTGTGTGTGTGTGTGTGTATGTGTGTCGTGGCATGTGTATGAAGGTCAGAGAATAACCTTAGGTATTAATCCTCACCTGCCACCATGTTTGAGGGAGGTCTTTTGGTTGTTTTTCTATTGTTCACATCCCATGACCTTCCCAGGATTTTTCTGCCTCCTATCTCCCTAAGGAAATTCTGGGATCAGAGGTCCATGCTAACACGACTGGCTTTATGTGGCTTCTTTACTTACTGAGCCTTTAGCCTTAGGGTTGAGTTTTATTTATTTCTCTATTCTTCATACTAAGGACCATCTCAGAGTCAATATAGAATTACCCACCGTGGGTTACCTCAGCCAACACTTTCAGAAAACCTTCCTTTTTTATTAACCAAATTATTAATAACGATACTACAAAAAAAAATCATGAGGCACCGTATGCTGTATGATTCGAAAGTCCCGATGAGAAGAGGTGTTTTCAGTATTTCCATCACATAAAGGAAAAAAATTGAAGTTCAGAGAGGTCAAGAAACTTGCTCAAGGCGAGCAGGCCCAGCACAGGGCGGCCTGATGACACCCCACCCCCACCGGCTGTGCACACTTTCCACTGTGTCACGCTCGTCCACTTCCTGTCTTGCCTAAACAAACACGGTGCAGGCAAAATGAAGTAGCACCAGGGACCAGTGACGTGGCCCTGCCACACCTCCCAGCCGAACCCTCTAATTCCAAGTCTGAGCCGCAAGACCTTTGGCCCTGTGGTCCTGTCTGGCCTGCCCCAGGCTGATGTATTTGTTTTGAGATGAGCCTCTGTCAGAAGGCCTGAGTGTCCTCATGCGTGCTTGGGATATATGTACATGACCATGCAGAAACTGAAGGTGACGGTCTCTTGTGCATTGCCTCACAGCATGGCTCTTGTCCCCGCTGCCCATCCACGAGTTTGTTTCGGAGGGGGACGTCAGGGCTATAAGTAGGCTCAAGGAGGTTATAAATAGAACCCCGAGCTTCGGCCAGCTCAGCGTGTTTATGTTTTTGAGTTGCGCTGCAACGGTTGTTGTAATTATAGACGCGTGGGTAAGGATGGGTACTAACTGACAGTCCCTCCCCCCTCCCCGCTTCCTTCTTTGTGCAGGCCAGCATGGGGGGTATCTGAACTCAAATCCCATCAGAAGTTCCTCATGCTGTATGACCCAGCTAAACTGAAGCAACCAGGGCGATTGAAAAAAAAGTCACCAAATTCCTTAGCGTCATTTGGATCGCCTCTTGTATAGCCTATGTCTTTTACACAGAAGTTCCCTAATGAGACATTTAAGAAAAGAAATTGCTCTTTGCTGGAGAGATAGTTCGGTCATTAGAGTGATTGTCTTGCAAGCACTAGGACAGGAGTTCGATTCCCAGAACCTACTTTTAAAAAAGCAGATGTGGGGGCACACACTTCTAATCTCATCACTGGGGAAATGAAGACAGGCAGATCACGGATGTTTGCTGCTCAGTCAGCCTGGCCTACTCCAGGTAATCTCCAGACCAGTGAGAGACCCTGTCCCAGGAAGAGCAGAGACAGGAGAAAGAGAGAGAGAGAGAAAGAGAGAGAGAGAGAGAAAGAGAGAGAGAGAGAGAGAGAGAGCTGGTCATCCTCCTTCCTATCTGTATAGAAAACAAGCAAGGGGGCTGGAGAGGTGGCTCAGAGGTTAAGAGCAATGGCTGTTCTTCCAGAGGTCTTGAGTTCAATTCCCAGCAACCACATGGTGGCTCATGATCATCTGTACTGAGATCTGGCACCCTGCTCTGGTGTGCGGGCATATATCGAGGCAGAATGTTGTATACATAATAAATAAATAAATAAATCTTTTTTTAAAAAAAATAAAACAAGCAAGATTTTCTGTTCTCATGACAAAGCATGTGTGCGTTCTGTGGTCTTTGCAGAAACCTGTAGGATTTGTGAATCTGACCAGTGTGATGGTTTCCCTATACCCCAAGCTATTAACAAGTGTATCCATGTACCTTGTTCTACTCTGAGCTTCAAGCTCAGAAAGGGTTATGGTCTACATTAGTATTTCAAATGTGCCTACAATCTTACACCCGTGAGTGCAGATGCACACCCCACACACACATACACACACAGTCACACACTCTGCTATGCTCTTAAGTCTCCAGGAGCCAAAGGACTGATCCATGGTCTGAGAATCCTCTCTGGCTGACGAGATCCAGCTACCAGGACAACCAGGAGTGTCCAACCCTGAACCAACGAGACACCAGTGGACGAAATCAGGAGGACTACGGTGTCAGGCAAAAGGGGCATACTCCCGAGGGCAATTTTCTGTACTCTCCGACCCCCCCCCAATGCCTTTGGACTCTGGATATGAGCTAGAAGGAAAGAGAAACTAAAGATGTTTGAGAGGGGCCAGTCCGTGCCCTGGCCTGCTGTGTCTTTGCTTTCCTGTCTAGTTTTCATGGCTGTGATGATGGGCATAAGCTGCTAGGTGCCCAGGGTTGTTAAAGAGTAGGAAGAGCGCAGAACGTGAAATCAAAAAGAAAATCCCCACGTGGTGCCCAGGGAGGTAGTCAGTAGAGGTCAAAGGGATGCAGTCACCTGGTCTTGGACTTCCAGCTTCCCAAACTTGTGAACAAAATGAACCTCTTTTCTTTACGAAGAACCACATACCAGGGTAGCCTTGTCACGGCCATATGGAACCAAGGCAATATTTTCAAAAGCTCAATGCTTAAGTCAAAAAAGAAGATGGTTTGTGCCATGTGAGAGTCTTAAAACATTTTCTAACCCAAAAGTCTTTGGGAGAGATGGCACTTTAAGAAGAAGCGGGAGCTCATGACTCTCTTGTCTTTGGCATACTGGCCTGGGGCTCTCAGCATGGAGCAGAAAAACTCCATTGTGCCAATGGGGAAGGCAGTCAATGCAGAGATTCCTGTCTGGTCAAAGGGTTGAAAATAAGTCTACTGGTGAGCACTTGGCCTTAAACAGGACATCCATATCACCCCATTCCTGCTCAGGCCCAGAGGACAACACAAAAGAATGCGAGAAAAGAATTTAGGACTCAGAGGATGTGGGGATTGACATGAATCCCTGCTGTTTAGGCGTTTTAGCTACCACACTTAGCATTGCAGCTGCGAACATACAGCAGTTACGGATATTTGCACGGTATCCTCCTGGGCCTCCATCTTTCAGTTATGGATGGAGAAGGTGCCTATGGAGTGCTTTCCTTTCCAGGGAGGATAATGGCTGTTAATGTCTGCTGGAAAAATGGGTGTCATTTTCTCTATCGGTGAGAAGGGAAGAAAGGAGGATACCGGGGTGCAGTGGCGGTGTGAATACAGTCACGATATGTTGACTGTTTGTATGAACCTGTCCAAAACACAGGCGAAAGAACCAAGCAGCTGGCTGGGAAAATGCTCTAGGGCTGTATCGTGGTCACTGCCTATCATGGGGTGATTTATACACACATGTGCTGGAGACACAAACGAGGCGGGAGTCGTGCCTTTTGCTATCCCCTCGCTGTGCCTCTTGATGACGTGATCCGCCAGTTCTCCCTTTTTTCCTGACAGTACCAAGACATATTCTACAGGCTGGCCAAAGAGTGCAATGAGGGAGGATGCTTCAGGGCACCACTGGCAGGGCATTTACTCCATTTGCGTGTCACAGAAGCAGTTTTCTAGGAAGGAAGGACCCAGAGGAGCTGGGAGTGGGGAAACGCTCCTGACTTCACAGGCTGTCCTACCATCCCACCGGATCCCGAGTGCTATTAAAAACCCATTGCGGAAACGCTTACAAGTTCTCTTACTACTCCCCAGCCTGCCCACTGGGTCATTCTGGCTGTGGCTGGTGTGAGTGGGTGTGTTCTATTTATTCACCTCATGACTCCTTCCAAGTTAGAGAAGTTGGAAACCCTGACGACTGTTCCATCGGCCGCTTCTTGCATTGTCACCTCCTCTGCACTGGGGAAGGTGTGTCTCCTGTGAAACTGTCACATCTGCATGTGAGTGTTCAGTTGTTTTTACCTTCTTGACACTTTGAAGTCGGGGATTATGACTCTGCAATCATAGGATCAGAGGAGATTGTGCTCAGAGCATGCTGTTGGCAACAGCGCGGGGTCAGTCAAAGCACACACTGACCACGGATATCCCGAGCCTCGGGTCTTGAGTTGTTTCCTCTTGGTGTGGCTGTCACTCTATCCCAGTCCCAGGTGACAATATCCTTGTATCCATTTCCCAGAAGCTCTCGAGGGTTTAGTGGCATTGCCTGTGGCTGACGAACATCATTTAACAGCTTTGACTTTACAAGAGCCTCAAGAGTCTTAGAGCTCCCAGATTGCAGGCAGACCTCAAAGGACCTCAAGGTGCAAGCCCTACCACACAGGTGGCAAGAGTCTGAGCCGGGAGGGGAGCTTAGAAGCAAGGTCATAGAGAAAATGAAAGAGCAACATGAAAGGAACTCACCAAAGACTATCACGTTCAAGTGCAAGTTTAAAAAGTCTCAAGTTGAGAATTCTGTGCTGGTCCCTATCAAACCACCCTCACCAACTCTTTGGCAAAAGAAAAAGAAAGAGAAAGAAAGAAAGAAAGAAAGAAAGAAAGAAAGAAAGAAAGAAAGAAAGAAAGAAAGAGAGAGAGAGAGAAAGAAAGGAAGGAAGAAAGAAAGAAAGAAAGAGAACAAAGGGAAAGAAAAGAACAGAAAAAGAAAAAACGTTCAGTAAAAGTCAGTGTTTTGTATATTTGAAGGGCAGACTTCTAAATGCTCCATCTCCACTCCTATCCCCAACATCTCCTGCATACTTGAACCTAATTTTTATTTAAATTGCCCTCTACCGTCTGTGACTGTTGTTCTTCGAGGTCAACAGCCACGTCATCACTGGAGTTCTCCAAGTCCCCACCTCAGTGGTCCCCACCACGATGTGATGCTGTGGACGAGACGAGCCTCTTCACACTGAAATCCTCTTCTCTACCGCCCTCAACAGTTTTCTCCTCTTTTCTCACTTCATAGCTTTGCTCCCTCCTCTCTCTCTCTCTCTCTCTCTCTCTCTCTCTCTCTCTCTCTCTCTC
>NC_022028.1:39403123-39417151 GCF_000317375.1 Microtus ochrogaster | reverse complement strand
CTCTCTCTCTCTCTCTCTCTCTCTCTCTCTCTCTCTCTCTCTCTCCCCTTTGTTTTAAGTTTGTGAGCTAAGAGATCTGTCTTCAGCTCTCTGTCCTTGCTGGGCATGGCTGCCTTCTGCCCTGGTGTTAAGTTACTACACACATTTACCTTCATCCACAATAGGTATTTAATGGATCAACCATGCAGCTAGCTTCATACAGTAACTCTCCCTTAAACATAATTGCGCTTTCTAGGGTCTCAATTTCCCGCACCTGACACCAACTGAAAATACTGAGCGGAAAATGTAAGAAATAGACTCTTTCTAAGTGCCTTACATGGCCCAGGGTGAAGGCATGATGTATTCTTGTGTTGCCGGGCCCCCCTTTCCCCTGGGATGTGAATCAGCCTTGGTCAAAGGTATCCACACTGAGCCGTCTCCCCAGCCCGGTAGATTTCACTGGCATCCCAGTGCCTCAGTCTGGCCTGCTCAGACAGCTGCCCAAGTCCATGGCAGGTCAGAAGCCATCCCACCCACGCTACAGAACTGTCGTGTGCTGACTGAGAGTCAACGGAGATCCTGCTGATAAGGTAAACTTTGTCTTTCGCCTCACCCCCACACCCTCCAGACTGTGCCCCTTAAAGGTCATGGTTGTGGGCAGTCCTTATCAATCAAAGTATCAGGAAGAGATAGAAGAAAAAAAAAATCCCACTCTGGGATATGGCTAGACGTGTGGGTTTCAAAACACTTCAGATAGTTAAATGAGTAACGTTAATGAGATCCCGGCCTGGTAAACACACCCCCGCAAGGATAATGATATTAGCTGCATTATCTGAAAAGCAATCATGCAGGAAAGGTAACATTTGCTTGAAAGGACTGTGCGGAGAGAGGTCCTTGCTGTAACTCGTTCTTTTGGAGCAGGGATACCCCTCCCTCCCTCCCTCCCTTATGGCAGCATGCCACGCCCACTCTGACCAAGGGTGCGTGAGCTGGAGGAAGTGAAGAAAAGATGGGAACCCAAACGGAGAGGAAGAAAACAGAGGCCTTCGTTTTCTAACCCTGTCCCTGGCTCCGGTTGGGCAAGAGTTTCTCAAGAAATGTGAGTGTCCCTCGCCGGAAGCAGGCTTCATCCTGGAAAGATAACCAGCTGCGTGCTTGTGGGGCGTGGTTTTTCCCTTCCGTGGTGAGGAGATGACTCTGGCCATGCTTGGCACCTTTCCCCACAGCCAGAGAATCATCCGGGTGTATCTAGCATCTGAGTGTACCTAGCATCCGTGTCAGCAAACGCCTGCCTCCCTCCGGTCCCTCTCGCATCTCATTGGTAAGGAAGTGTCTGATGGCAAGTGGGAGGGGCCTGCAGCCTCCACGTGCATCCACAGAGCCAAGACAAGGCCCCTCACCTTAGATGACCTCTGACCAAACTGAAGCAGATCTCACGATCCTGAACATCCATTCTGTTAAGCACAAGACACTTCCTTTTCACCCCTGGCTTACTCGGCTCCACCTCTTTTTTCTCTGAGACCTAGCTCTTCATTTGAGATCTTCCAGCGTCAAGAGAGCCTCTGCTCCTTATTGAAAACAGCTAGGCCAATTAATCCGCTCTGGATTATTGGAGTCTTTTTGACTTTTATTGGCATCAACATTTACATTTGGGAGAGAAGCAAATAGTTTATCTGGAAGAAGATTTCTCTAGTAGTGAAGTTTCTGGTTTGTCAAGGTGAGATTTTTTTTTTCTAGTGCCTCGAACTCCTACTTGGCGACCACCGATAGTCTGTACCCAAGTATGGCTCTCATACCCAGGTCACAGTTCAACTGTAGGAAGTGATTGGCAGCTGTTCTCAGGCTTAACCAGTTGCTTTGGTTTAGGGCTTGTTTCAAAGCCATTTTCAGAAGCATTACTCGCAATAAATTCAGCCTTGATGGTTCCATCTTCACCCCGGTTCAAAGATCTTTAGCATCTCCCATCCCTACCCAGACCCAGGCTGAGAAGGGCTGGGAATACTAAGACTCCAGTCACGTGGTCACTTTGCAGCCCGTACACAGAGGCCTTTCTCCCTCCATAAACCCATCAACCATTTACTAAACTCTGCAACTGCACCAAAGAACCAAACAGGCAAAGGGCCTGCAGCACTGGAGCCAAAAAGTGGAAATGGATTAGGTTACTTCTGTTTATCCCCAGAAAGCAGAACCGAGGCTTGTGGGCAGCAGGCCCAGGGAAATGTATTTCTGTTCCATGTAACACACAACCAAATATGGAATGCTCTAGAACAATCTCTCCTTGCAGAAACTGTAGGTCGATCAGTATGCAACGGTGTAGATGCTGGCTACAGAAGTTGCATGCATGAGACAGAATCTGTCACTCTCTGTTGTTCTTTACAGCAACAGAGACAATTTTTCAAACCAAACAGAAACCTGACAGGAATTTCAGTATAGAAATGAGTGGAGTTTCTGCAGCCAAAGGGGGAATATTACATCATCCCCCCAAACTCTGGATATGCACGACACCTGGACAGGATGACCAGCTCAGTGTCACCAGATCTGGGACGAAGAAGGATGGCATAAGCTGTTGTCAGATTTTCCTCCTCTCTCTTCTCCTCTCTTTTCCCATGACACAGTCTAGACCAACCAGAGAGAGAGAGGAGGCAGGGGCTCTGGGATACAGAAGGGCCCTTCAGAACTGTTACCTGGTTTTGCCAGAATGAGTCAAAGACAGTATCACTTAAACCTACCTGGAAGTCAGAAAGGCTCCTTTGGTACCACAGTCCCTTACCCAAGATCCTGGACTGTAAGGAAAAGCCAAGAGATCAAAAAGACCAAAAGGACCTTGGAGGAAGGAGACATAGGACCACAGAGAAAAGAAAGGATGCTCACAGCTCCCAACCAGTAGAGTACAAACCTGTACCATTCGCCGGAACTCCAAGTGTATTTAAATGCTTTGTTGTTGGTTTTTTAGGTAGGTGGGAGCTTGCTGGTTTGTTAGGTCTGGGGATCTAACCCAAGGCCTCATGCATACTATAGACATGTCTTACCACTGGCCTGCACCCCAACTCACATTCGGGATCTCTCAGGGTCAAGTTTACTTCGTAACAGTGGGCTCAGTCCTTATACCATTGGGGACATAATGGCTATAACTTTACACAGCTCGTTCTCCTGTCTGCAGCAGGAAGCATGCAGAAGCATTTCCCCACGTGACTCTGTGCCACCTAGGTCTCACCCTCCCAGGTCACAGTGTCCTCAGAACTAGCAGCTGCTTTCTAGGTTGGGACAAGTAAGGGAAGAAAGACCGTGAAGCCTAAGTTCTCCCTATGTAAGGAGAAGACACACGGTTCTCCACACTGCCCGTCACAACCTTGCAGTCATACTGATCAGTCTTCAGACTGCCCACCATGACTTTGATGTCCCCTAAACTGGTAGGTTTTGAAGTTTCCAGAAAAGTGAAGGAATGCCGGGTTGACACATGATCTCTAGAGTTGGAGGCTGAAATGGCAGAGTCCATTGAGTTTGCTGAAAGTCATGGTTTCCTCCAGCATCTGATATGGAAACGTGAGGTGGGAGGTCAGGTGTTGGTAGGGTTCTGGTGAATAAGACTCAGGGTAACTGGTTTAAAACAAATTAAGATTATCTTGCTCTGCCAGACTATTCAGAGGCTTAAAAACACAGAGACCACTGAAGAAAGGTAGAAGGGATGTAATATGTCTTAATTTTATTTGAACTCTGAATATGTTTTCTCAATGGGCAGATCATATCCACTTTTCCGAAGCACACTTTGGAAGAGGCTGTCACAAGTCAAACATGGCTCAGGAGACAGACCAGACAGCTAAACACTTACCTTGCAACATTGCAACCCAGGGGCCCTAAGTTTGACCCCTGAGTAGGGGTGGGGGTTGGGGGAGCCAGGTGTGGTGTGCAGCCTTGTAACCCCAGGGGAGATGGAGACAGGGAGACCAGCCAGCATCTCCCAAAAGAATATGAAACATATTTCTATTTTTCTTAAAATATTCTATTTTAAATACTCATATTAAAAATAAAACAACAGCAAGTGGTGAGATGGATTTGTGGATAAAGGTGCTTGCTAATAAGCAGGATAACCTGAGTTTGACCCCTGGAACCCATGTGGTCAATGCACTGACTGCTTCAGGTTGACCGCTGACCTCCACATGCAAATTGTGGCTAGCATCCCACCCCTACCAGGTACACGAAATAAAAAAAAATAGTGAAAGAAATAAACAAATAGATGAAATTGCATCTTTCTGAATCTAAAAGTATGAGGGGTTTTGTGTTGTTGTTTTGTGGGTTGTCTTTTGAGACAGGTTTTCTCTGTGTAACAGTCCTAGCTGTCCTGGAACTTGTTTTGTAGATCAGGCTGGCCTCAAACTTACAGAGGTCTGCCTGCCCTTGCCTCCCAAGTGCTGTGCACAGCAGGCCAGGACTTCACTGCTGAGCTAACAACACAACCTCTTTTTCACTTTCTGTTTTGAGTCAGAGTTCTGTTAACTGTCCCAGCAGGACTTGAACTTGGCTGTGTGGTCCAAACAGGACCTTGAACTTAATGATTCTCCTACCCTGGTCTGATGAGTACATGAGATTCCAGGCTGGGGCCACTAGACCCAGCTTTTAAGATAAATTATTATTGGGTTCGGGGTGGGGTTGTATAATGATGTGGGGGACAGTTGACCACCAAAGTCTATTAAACCAGAAGCAAACTTTATTCCAGAAAAAGAAAAGAAAATCACCATGGGGCACACAAAGCTTATCAGCTATATCTGTGACCACAGCAGAGATGGAGCTTCTGGAGCTGTGGCAATGGGGGCTGGTTTGGGGGCCTCCTCTGATAGTAAAACCAAGCACCAGTGTGGGTCAGAGAGCTTTGACAGCCTGGAGGTCGAGCTTAAAGTCACATTATATTTTAAGTTTTACAACTTTTGGTTATAGGACATTAGAATATTAACTTAGGATGTTTACGAAGCGTGTGGCGGACACAGTCGCTTTCCACTGTCCCTGAAAGAATGCAAGGCAAAGAGTATAGTCACATAGGGGGACAGATAAAAATTAACGGACTACAAGCAGAGGATCCCATAGAGGCATAGTTAGAAGCTAACCTTTGTCCCCACTACCTGCCCAGCTGGGAAGCTGGGAAGCAGGAGACAATTATTAAAACTTTATCCCTGTACACAGTGGCTGCCAGGATGTCTGCTCTTAAGGCAGAAAGAGTTTGTTAAAGGTTAACAGTGGCTGCCAGCTTTATTTACTTTTTTTTTCTCCCAAAATGTGTTTGGGCTTACAACTTTTTAATTTCTATATTCCTGGACCGGATCCTTTATTTCTATATTATATTCCTAAACTCTTCACTCTCATATCTATGAAAACAAATAAACAAATGTTTCTTCTTTTTTTTTTAATTTTCTTGCTCTTTCAGATGTCAGGCTCACCAGATTTTCTCAAGATGGGTTTTAGTTTCATTTTTAAAACCCATTTTTAAAAACTATAGTTCACTGCTTTCTTTTTTAACTGAATTAAATGATTTGTTAATGATTTGGGGTGGTCACAGGTTTGGACAGTGCTTGTAGAATGGGCCGTACCTGGGAGCCATTCTCTGAACTCTGACCTCACTCCCCTGTGATTTGCCAAGTGTGACTGACTTTTTGCTTTTGACCCTTGCTCTTTTTGGTGTTGAGCGCACAATTCTCATTTCCTCTCTGGACAGTTAACTGCCCCTCAGGGATTCTTGCTTTTACCAGTTCACACAGCACATGGGCAAATTTGAACTCCTAAAGGGTATGTTAGCTGAGCCCCAACGGAGAAGCAGATCAATGTGTCTTCTCGTTCCTGCCCCAGCCCTCAGGCTCTCTAACATGGTATGGGAAGGGAGAAGAGCTGACTGTGAGGTGAGGAGATTGCTCAAGATCATCCCATGAGCCTACTGTCATCCCAAGGGTCCTTACAAGTAAAAGAGGAACACAAGAGAATCAGCATCACCATGGTTTAATATGACTAGTCGTTGAGATTTTGGAGATGGGAGCTCACAGACCAAGAAATATGGAGGGTCTGGAGTTAGAAACTGGAAGTCATCCTTAGCTACTAAACCCTTTCCGGATACCCTGGCGGCCTTGAATGAAAGACTGTCTCAGTCAAGCCTTCCTGTCAGCACCAACCATTTTAACACCCATGGATGCCTTGAGGAAGCTGTCCGACAACCACAGCTGCTTGCTGCTCAAGCACAAATCCAGCACCTCGAGGTATGGTCTACACTGTGACTGTTTCAAACAGCTTGTGCGGAATGCTTTGTCCTCACAAGCCTCCACAAACCCTAAAAAGCCTTGAAGCATGAAACCATCCAACCAGAGGGGGACATGGCTTGGTGGCCCAGCAGAAGGATTATGAGTGATGTAAGTACACTCCTTCATTTACATGATGGTCTGTCATATTTGCTACAGATACCATTGTGGCTACAAAAGAGGGCTGATCAGCTCATCCCATGAGCCAACTGGGAGACACCCCTCTGAGAGGCCACTGGTGTGGCAGCAGCCGACTCAATGAAAGGTTTCTCTCCAGCTGTCTCCTCCCTCCTACTTTTGATTTTTGTCATTCATACAGGAGCCTGAGATGATAACGTGAAGAAGGAGGAAGAGGAAGGTATCGATGCAGCATCAGAGGCCGTGGCCGCTGCATCTCTGTATTGTGACAGTGGCAATAATGGCAGGAAGCCACCCAGCAGCTCTAGATGCTAGAGCAGTGGTTCTCAACCTTCCTAATGCTGTGACCCTTTAATACAGTTTCTCATGTTGTGGTGACCCCCCAACCATAAAATTATTTCCATTGTTACTTCATAACTGATTTTTCTACTCTTATGTACCATAATATAAATATCGGATTGAAGGATTTATCTATGTGACCGCTGTGAAAAGGTCATTTGACCCCTCCCTAATTGAGGCAAGAAGTCCCCCACTTAAATGTCAGCAACACTATTCTCGGCACATCGCAAACTGCATAGAAAGGAGAAAATGGGGTGAGCAGCAGTATTCACCTCTCCTTGCTTTCTGACTATGGCGTGAGGTGACCCTGCCACTTAAAGCAAGAATTGCAGGATCTGCCAGCTCTTGGGGTCTCTTGGTGGTGATTAACACCCAGGAGGGTGAGCACCCAGTTCAAGAGTGAGGGCCATCAGTCTTTGACTGCTAAGGGATTTGGAGTGGGAACACCTGAGTATAGGAGGAGGGCCTGCTTGTTCATTGTAACTGCCCAGCTAGCTTAGCCCCAAAATAACCACACAGTAACTATATTAATAAAATCACTGCTTGGCCCATTAGCTCTAGTTTCTTACTGGCTAACTCTTACATCTTAATTTAACACATATCTATTAATCTGTATATCACCATAAGGTTGTGGCCTACCAGCAAAGTTCTGGCATGTCTGACTCTGGAAGCGGCTCCATAGCTTCTTGCTCCTCCTCTTTTTCCCAGCATTCCATTTAGTTTTCCCCACCTAGCTCTGTTCCCCTGTAGCTCTGCTATAGGCCCAAAGCAGTTCCTTTATTAGCCAATGAAAGCGACACATAGACAGAAGGACCTCCTACACCACCTGAGTCTGCCGTGCCCAGGCCTTATGCTGTGTGCACACTCTCAAGACTACCCAGCCCTGGGGGAGCCTCTCCTTGCTTTCCTGTGCCACCCATGATTCATGGCCCCAGGAAGCTGGTTAGTGACTGTTCTCTATATCTTGATCATTGCTATTTTGGCTCCATGGCTTTGTTTCCTCCAACACCAAGCTATTTCCATAGTTGCTGGAAACTTAACCTAGTTCTAGAGTAGCGCCTAAGTAGGACACGCATTTACAGGAATCTCCCCGACATACCAAGTGGCCGTGGCAAGGACTCGGGCAAAGGGTGAAGTAGAAGGAAGCTGGGGAGACATTCTACTTAAACTTTCTTAGTTTTCAAAGAAATCACAAGGCCGGACCTTCTGCCCAGTTTGAAAGAAAGGAGATCCAAAGGAGGGTCATGACCCCTGGGTTGGGCGGGACCATTTAACTCCTGTCTGCACTGGGTCAGATAACCATCACTGGCTGCTAGGTAAATCCCCCTCCCTCTAAAGGACTAGGCAGTTCAAGAGTATGAACTGCAAAGAAGACTCTGCTTAGCTGGGGTTTCTGAGGTTTGGCCTGGCCAACTAATTACCGATAAGATTTTTGTGTTAGCCAAACCAGCAGAAACTTGTTTAGTCTTCAAGAGCTTTGTTCAAGTAAGAAGCTGGGAGGGTAGGGAAGAAGTCAGGACTGGGCAAAGGGAACCTGCCTCAAAAATGCACCAGGCCTTTGTCCAGTGGCTTGAGAGGGACCTGTTCTCTACGTATCACAGTCTTGGAGGGGACTCTGAAAAGATTATTAGGTTTCTCAACGTCCTCAAAGTTCGTCACACTGCCTGGAGTACTTGAGAAGTGTCAAGTACACCCCTGCTCTGAGAATGAGCAGTAGTACCTTCTGTGGCCTGTCGTTACCACTAAGGTCCACTGTGCACCTAGGAATAGAATGGAATGTTCCTTAGCATTTCTAGCTTTAACTGAAATGAATTCGTTAGCCCTAATTCAAGCTAATAAAAAAAAAATCAAAAAGAATTTTCTTTAACAAGTATTTTTTTCCTTTCTTTTCAAGTTTTTTGTTTTTGTTTCATTGTCTTTTATGGATATTGGTGTTTTGCCTGCATGGATGTCTGCACACCACATGCAAGCCTGGAGCCTGTGGAGGCCAGAAAGAGGCCACTGGATTCCCTGGAACTGGAATTGGAGAGCATTGTGGGCTGCCATATAGGCACTGAGAATGGGATGCAGGTCTTGTGCAAGAGCTGCCAGGGCTCGTAATTGTTAAGTCCTTTCTCATGCCAGAAAGTACTTGCTTTCACCTTTTAAAGTTTTCTGGTGGTCCCGGGGATTGAACCCAAGGTCTGACACTGAGGAATTGTGTGTGTGTGTGTGTGTGTGTGTATACATGTGTGTACATGTGTGAGCACATGCACATATATGTTCATGTGTGGAGGCCAGCGATGGACATCAGACATCTTTCTCCATCACTTTCCACCTTTTCTTTTTTTTCAATATTTATTTACTTATTATGTATACAGTGTTCTGTCTGGATGTATGCCTGCAAGCCAGAAGAGGGCACCAGATCTCATTACAGATGATTGTGAGGCACCATGTGGGTGCTGGGAATTGAACTCAGGACCTCTGGAAGAGCAGTCAGCACTTTTAAGCACTGAGCCATCTCTCCAGCACAGAGCCTGAAAACATGAGCATGACCATGACATGACAAGGTGACAAAGAAACCAGCTATGCTGTACCACATCAATTAGGCCAACTTTCAAGAGCCTATAGCATGCACACTTTAAGAAACTGTACCTACATAGTGTTACAGCTGATGGACAAACCTCCAAATATCAAATGAGCAATATATAGATCGACCAGAAGGGAACATCTCATGTTAACATCTCAAGGCAACGTGACGCCGTGTGGAGCCTGTAAATCCAGGTGAAGCAAGGTTGAGATAGCCCCGCACACTCATTACCATTGGCAAGACTTACAATTTTTGACTTCAGTCATCATAAAAAGATAAGAAAAAAAAAACGTGCCTTGGACACATGAGTGGTTTAACTATTTTTCAAACCTATTTACAGAGAAGAAACACCCAGAACCATGCTAGCAAATACAGATGCTGGTCCCCATGCATGACCTACTCAACTGAATGGAACTCTAAGAGGTAAAACCCTGGCATTTGTATTAAAACACGGGTACCCCAAGCAATCTAGGGACACGCCTGCAGCACTACTGCCCTGGTGGGATTTCTTAGAGGCTCTTCCAGGGAATCAGTGCTCCTGGCCTGGTAGCCTGGTAGCTTCAGATTAGGGAAGTCCTTCCTTGTCTACCTTTTGGCTAGATCTGACTTCAGCTTCTTTACAGGGGCAGAGGGAGGACAAGTAGATCCCAGAGCCCTGATAAAGAGGAATGTCTCTGTTGTCAATCAGACTACAGTTCAGTCAGGCTTTGACCACTTGCCACCTCGACAAAGAGTCTTGTCTACAAAGGGGCTCTCTGCCTCAGTTCCCACATCAGGAGATGCAAGGAACAATCGGAAGTGCACAAGGATGCCAGTCTACCAGGCAAGGAGCCCTGGTACCCTGGGAGAGCCTCTAAAAAACCCCACCGGGGTCTATAAAGGGTTTGTGTGGTACGCATGTGCTCGGCTAATGCCAGCTATAACTAGTAAGAATTTGCTCAGCTGACTCACCCATGTTGTAATGGGAGGCCTATAGCTTCACCAGAACCCACCTGTTCCGGAAAGTAAACTGCCTTCCACCAACTGCACACCGTATTTGTTGTTTTTGTGATATCATGATAATAAAAATAAAAGTAAAAAATACTACCTGGGAACAACTTCAGGCTTTTTGGTTCACGGGTGGAAAACTGTCAGTGGTGGCAGTACAGGCATGGAGGCCGGAATTAATCAGCCCATGGAGGGCAGGAGTGTGTAGTGAAGACTCCTCCTATGATGGCGAACAAGGAAGCAGAAAATACAGGCAAGTGTCAGGAGTGGGAATAGCTATAAATGCCCACCACTCATCACCTATATCCATTAGGTCCCAGCTCCCAGGGAATCCACAGCTTCCAGAACAGTGTTATCAGTTGGGGGCGGGGGACAACGGATGTTCACACACCTGAACCAGAACAGACAACATGTCCTTCTCTGCTCTAATCTGTTCTTTCTACTGTTGCCCAAACCTTCACCTGCACACATGAGGTTCCTGAGGCTCCTGAGGTTAACCGGCTCCCCATCACCCAGCTGAAAAGAGACAGATGAAACAGCTCTGGCAAATACCCTTGCCGTGAGGATTCCCCAGGCGCTTTTTAATTGGTTAGCATAAGGAGTGGAGAAAGGCTTGCCCTTTAAGAATAATCTAAAGCCAGGCATTTTGAAACTGCGAGGGAGGAGGGAAATAACACCAACCACACTCTCCATTACCTGAGCTTTGGGCCATTAGCCAAAGGAAAGCCCTAGAAACACATTCATTGCTTATTAGCCTCCCCTTGGGGTGGGCAAACACTTCCCTGGCCACCTTATTTAAAGCCACAGTGACAAGATTCTTCCCCCCCTCCTTTCATCTTCTTCTACTTCTATAACCTCTTCACCTTCTACAGTTGTGGTTATCGGTTAAGCTTATTGTATTCTTCCTTCCTCACTAGAGTATAAGCTCCTCCAGGGAGGTGATGTTTAACTCTGTTTACTCTGTACCCATCTGTCTAAACTAGACAGGCACTCACTGGCAACAGAAGGAGTAAAGGGGTGCTTTCTCCTGAAATATAGACAAGTGTCCGTCACAGATGTTGAAAGGGATTATTGTTTACATATATAAATATATATTCTCAATTTTTATTTATGTATATGCATTTCTATGTCCGTGTATATATGTATGGACACCTCTGGAGCTCAGAAGAAGGCATCAGGACCCTGGGAGCTGAGTTAGAGGCTGTTCTGAGCTGCACAACTGTCATAAGCCACACATTGGGGTGACTTCTGTCGGGGTCCAGTCTTGACGGAATTCACGCATTCCAGGGTAGGAGCGTGAGGATTAGATTTATTAAGCAATAGGCTATGAGAGAAATAAAAGCTAGAAACACAGAACAGCACCAGGAGGGACATTCAGTGAATACTGAACCACCCACGGTTATTTTCCACACGCTTATATACTTCACTCCCAAAGGGAAGCAGGAGGCAACAGACGTCAGGAACATGATATAAGGAATAGACCAAGTTTCCTGCAGGCAGCCACCCTCTAAAACCTCCTGCCAATACCCTCGAAGGAGCAGGAATAGACTTGAATTCTCTGACCTTTGGTCTGGGTGGAATGGCTCCACCTCTCAGAAGACTAATTAACCACACCCTAGGTCAGGATCTCTTGTTTGTAGCCTCACCTGTTGTCAACAACTTTGAGAGAGCGTGAAAATCAGCTCAAACTCCCTGACCTTCAGTCAAGGTGGGACAGACTCACAACTGTGGGCCCTGACACACAACATGGATGCTGAGAAATCAAACTTGTGTCATCTGGGAGAGCAACAAAGATCTTAACCATCTCTCCACCCTCTTGTTTTCCAGTTATATGTATGAGTTGTTTAATAGATTTTAGGTGAAGCCTCAGTCGCCCAGATATTACTGATCTGAAGCTGAGGTGAAGGCAATGGTAATAGGGTTCTTGTCTCAAGGACAAGCATGCTGGGTTTCCTTGGCCAGTCCTTCAGGTGTGCTCTGTTCTTTCTGCCTCACTCTGTGCCCTGAGACCTGACCCTCTTGAACTACATCCTGATGCATGAAACTCCCTTGAGTTTTGACTCAGGTCAGGAGCAGAAGGAGGCTGGGCTTCTCTCCCAGCTCTTGGTGTTTGGTCATTGCTGTTGCCTGAGTCCTTCTATCAAAGATATGTCACCACCGCCACCTTCCCAGGACTCCTGCCTTGCTGCTTTGTTTGTTTTTGTTTTGGCCTTGTTTCAAGCTGCTTAGATGCTTGTCCCCCAGGAGGAGAGCGCTAACAGCTCCCCAGTTACTTTGTAGGACCTTCCTTCCTTCCTTCCTTCCTCCCTCTGCCTACACCTTTAATAAATATTCCTAAGTTACTCAGTTGAACATGCCCTGGGCTCCTTTCCAGGTCTCTAACACAATGGAGAAATATGCTAAAAACCAGAACACCTGAACTCCAATTCCAATCTCACCCATGACTTAGGCAAAGTCAGGCACCCACTGGGCTCCATAGCTTCATCAGAAATCTGAGAGAATTGAGCAAGATGACCTTTGCCATCTTGTAATCTTGAAAGGCATTTTGTATAGAAAAGAAGTAAGCCTTCTGACTACTTCCTTCATTGACTAGAAAGTGCCAGCTTGATCCAGATTCTCAAAAATCTGTGTCTTCCAGGAACTCCCCCATGCCACCCTCTCCCCAGAGGCCTCTTGCAGGACTCACACTAAAGCTAGGGTTGGCAGTGCTTCAAGTGGCAAAACCAAGTTCTGTTTCTGTCCCCCGTCAGTTTCCAGTGAGCAACTGCATGGACATTCGTGGTTACATTTAAAAACTAGAATCATAAAATCAGTTCTTTTTTTTATAATAGAAACTATGAGAACATATAGCTATCCAAAGAGATATTCATTCATTTCTAGCATTCACAGTTGATACGTCTGGACTTTTCATTCATTTGTTGACCTATTCATTCCAAAGATACTTAATGAGTACCAGTGTGGACCAGACTTTTCCAGGTGTGCAGACACAGGGATGCTGTGGAATGTCTTTCTGTCAGCTGTGAGGATGTGCTGCTCTCATTGGTTCATAAAAGTTGCTTTGGCCGATGACAAGGCAGAACAAAGCCAGACAGGAAATCCAAGAAGAGATACGAGAGAAGAAGGGCAGAGTCTGGGAGACACCAGCCAGCTGCTGAGGAAGTAAAACATGTAGAAAATGAGGTAACAAGCCACAAACCACGTGACAAAGCATAGACAAGAAATACGGGTCAATTTATATGTAGGAGCTAGCTAATAACAAGCCTGAGCCATCGGCCAAATGTTTATAGACTTAACATAAGTTTCTGAGTGATTATTTGGAAATGGTCACAGGACCCAACGGAATAGAAAAACCTCTGTTTACACAGGGATAAACTTGCCGTGTTATGAGATGTTTAACTAGAACTCTGGTTACACCTTATTTGTCCACTTTGACCAACTATATTAAAATTTTCTGGAGAACTGCATATCTCCTGCTCTTCTGTGGGCAGTGCAAACACAGGATATCTTAGATCCTGGAGGTGTGACTTTCTTCCAGTCTGGTAAGAATGAACCAGATGCTGCCACTGACTTAGTTTTTCTCTCTCTAGGGATGACCTCCAGCTGCTAACGAGACCCCCATGCAAATTGCCAACCCAAAATCTTAGCAGTGAAATTTGGTGGAAGATAAAGGAACCTTCCTGGTAAGTGAGAAGTGTATGGTTACATAGCATCAGAGTTTGTAAAGCAGGTGTGTGCAAGCCT
>NC_022028.1:39371839-39403023 GCF_000317375.1 Microtus ochrogaster | reverse complement strand
GACCCAGGATGGACGTAGGCTAGAATCTTCCCGGTAAGCGCACCTTGGGGTGCGACACATATGATTGGAAATGGGTTAGTCCAGGTGCGAGAGTTAGCCGAGAAAAAGGCTAGATAGAAATGGCCAAGCAGTGTTTAAAGGAATACAGTGTCCGTGTAATTATTTCGGGCAAAGCTAGTCGGAGGCGGCCGGGGTGCGGCCGGAGTGGCGGGAAGCAGCCCGCCGCTCCTATTACTACACAAGCCTACAATCACAGCCAAGGGTAGGCAGAGACAGGTGTAGATCCCTGGGGTCCACTGGCCAGCCGGCCTGGCCTAAGCTGTAAGCCTCAGGTCCCAGAAGGGACACTGTCTCAAAAATGAAGTTGGATGTTTTGCACACACATGTGCACACATGCATATACACGCAGGCATACACACACACACACACACACACAATTCTTTGACTGAAAATGGCTCCCATAGGCTCATGTATTTGAATACTTTGTCACCAGTTGGCGGCGCTGTTTGGGGAGTTGAGGAGGAAATATGTCCTTGGAGGTGGGCTTTGGGAGTCTAAGGACTTAAACCATTTCTGGTTTTTCTACTTTGGGTTGTGGTTCAGGAGATAAGGTTTCTACTACAGCTGCCATACATACCTGAGTTTGCTGTCATGCCTATCTGCTGTGACGGTGATGGCCTCTTAGCCCTCTGCGATTGTAAGCCAAGATGAGTGCTCTCCTCCTTAAATTGTCTTGGTCATGGTGTTGGATCGCAGTGACAGAACAGTGAGAGAGAGAACCTACCCGCATTCTGAGCTTCATATATCTGACACCAGGGACCCCGAGGCTGTTAATTTACCTGTACTATTTTTTACAGCTGTAGACCACAGCATTGTAAATGTTTCATCAATGATGATAACACACACATATAGTATCTCAGATAGATAGATATATAGATACATAGATGGATGGATACATAGATAGATACATAGATAGGTACTTGATATTAATCTCATCTTCACAGAAATTTCCATATAAAGGTAGAAGAGAATCAGGTGCAAATCCTCCCTCTGATTGTAACGATTTTTGTTTGTTTTCTATTTTATTTATGGTAAGAAGTTTTTTTTAAGTTTTAAGTTAAAAATAATTATAAACTTTATTATAAAACTTTTCAAATAAAACGTCACAGTGGAAATGAACCGGACCAAAAGTCTACACATCACAATAACTTCTGTAAGGAAGACGGCCATTCTGAAGATGTGGGGCTTCACACTGGATTCTGTACTTTCACTATCAGGGACATCTTTATGCAGCTATTCACTACAAGCAAAAAACTTTCAAAATTGTATGTATGTGTATGTGTCGGTTGTGGCAAGGTGTGGGGGGGAGAGGGAGAGAGAGAGAGAAGGAGAGAGAGAGAGGAGAGAGAGAGAGAGAGAGAGAGAGAGAGAGAGAGAGAGAGAGAGAGAATGCAGTTGCTGCTGTCAGGAGCTAGAAGAAAGTGTCCGTTGTTCCCTTGGAACTGGAATTACAGGAGGTTGCGAGTCACTGATGTGAGTTCTGGGAACCACACCCCGTAACGTGGAAGAGCAGCAACGGTTCACCTGCAGAGCTGGGCGGGGATTTTTAAATGCAGCAAGCGCAATACGGGGCAGAAGGGAAGCTCTATGAACCTGCAAGGACAGGAGATGACAGGAGAGACTATTTTTTGATGAGTGCTCAAGCAAAGAGTGTGGTTTGTCCCCAAGCCCGCTGAGCCCGCCGCCAAATGGAACAAATTGCTGTAAGCAGATTACCTTGAACTCAGTAACTGGAGCGTTGTTCGGGGGATTTTGTTCACAAGAATTGTAATTCGAGCCTAGTTTGTCACACCTGCTGCCGTTACACTAATAACCCCCAGTGCACACAGCTACAACCTCCCTTTCACTGAAAACATGCAGAGGGGATGCTGACCTCAGCTCCTGCTTCTTCCCATTCTCACCCAGATCCAACGGTCTCCAGCGTACATGGCTTACTCTTCAGTAACCATGCATTGAAGATGGGGTGAGGCAGTCATCAGAAGACGGACCACCCGCACCCCAGACCTCGAGTGTTTGAACTCACCTTTCCTAGTGTGTTTAAAGCGATACAATGTAGCACTGAAAATGTTTACTTGGCGGTGATGGCAAAGCCACAGATATTAACCAGTTCCATCACAGCTAAACCTCAAGGTGAACACAGCTTCAGGTTGGTTACCACCCTGGCAGCTGTATGAACAGCCTCGCTAGAAGTGGGATGATTGCGATCCGCTCAGGGCAGCTAAGAGGTGGGTAGACTAAATTAGCCATGGGGCCTCGGTAGCTCCACTTACCAAGGAAAAAGAACTGTCAATTTTAGCTTAAAATATATCACAAAGACATGATAAAATTTGTTTCATGTCTGAGGGATGCCAGTTGCCAGAAGAAAGAGTATGGCATTGTGGGTGTCTCTCTGCGTTGTACTTGTGTTCTCGTGAACAGGACATCTTCCTACACTGATGGACCACTCGGGGACTTGGATAATGCCTCAGCATCACCCAAGATGTTGGTCTGCAAAGGTCAAGACTGTGCCAGCCCACCCACAGCCTCTTCTGAGGGGTTCCGCTCTGTCCACATTTTCTGCTGAAGGGACAGGTCTAGGGGTCCACATGTGGTACCTAGTGCCCCACCCTCTCCATTGACAGATGATTGGCCCGAGCTGAGGAACCCAAGCAGGTGGCTGGATCACATTCTGCTTTAGGACTCTGAACCTGAAACAAGAAAACCATCATCAGTTTGTCTCGGGACCAGTAGAAGATGTTCCGTGTTGCTTAATACTAGGAGTAAAAACCCCACAACAAGCTTCTCTTGAGGGAGGCATAGAAGTCTCTCAGGATATAAAATCATCTGGAAGGTGTAGCAGCTTGAAGCCAAGATTTGATAGACTCCCTGCTCTCGGGGAGGAATAAACTTTTATCGTGCACGGTGTGTGTGTGTGTGTGTGTGTGTGTGTGTGTGTGTGTGTGTGTGTGTATGTGTGTGTGGTCTTTGGTTGACCTGAGTGACTTTTGTACCTGGGTAGAAAACAAGCCCAGTGAAACCCATGGAGGAATAAAACCCACTCCCAGCTGAACTTCTGGGCCATGAAGCCTTCTGGGGACATCAAAAAAGTCAAGACACACAACAACAAGCTGATAAAGTCTTGGCCATTACTAGGAAGGCAATGGGCACCTAAAAAAAGAAAAAGGGGAACCGAGAGTCTTTCAAGATGATTTGAAGAGCTGGCGTGTACACCTCCCTGACAAGGGCACAGCCACCATAGAGCCATGACTGGAGGTGGGGTGGCTTCACCGAGACGTCCCTCATGAATGAATCTCCATGTACTAAAAAACATGCTGAAAATAGGCCTGAAAGGGCTGATTCCTGGCTGTAAGGTATGCTGGGCGTACCATAATCACAAGGGACCAAAGCCAGTTCAGAAGACAAACAGGACAATAATACTTGACATGATCTCAAAAACAAGTGCTGAAGTCAGGGTGCGCCTGCGGGGGTCTAGTTTCCATTCGGCTTTGGAAAAAAAAAAAAGAAAAACAGACATTACTCTCTATTTTAAAAAGTATGCCCGTATACATGGGCCTATTGAGTGTGACTAAATGAAACCTCCGTTCCAAACAGCTTCTCAATGGTGCTGCTTCTTGGCCAAAAATATTTCACGGTTTGCAGCTCCACACAGGTTGGCCTCTATATAAATATCACAGCCTAGAAGTGGAATTACCCTTGTGTGCAGTGCGCGAAAACATCTTACTCGTTTGAGAACTAAAGTTGCTCAAGAGGAGGTTTTACCGCTCACGTGAACTTTCCCATGACGGTGTTGTAAAAGTTACACCTTCTGGCTCCCGTGAAACTAGAGATAGAACGGTGAAGGCACAGGCTTAAAGACAGGTGGGTCTAAACTCAAATCTAGCCCCCAATTGTCCCGTTGTCATGGAGCCACCAGCAAGGACTTCCTGGAGCGTCCATTATTCCCGCTATCGTCATGATCATCATCATCATCATTATTCTATTATATACTTTTTAATTTTAATATTATAACGCAATTCAAACATTTCTCCCTTCCTTTTCTTTCTTCCAAAACCTCCTGTATATTTCTCCTCACTCCCCTTCAAATTCATGGCCTCTTCTTTCGTTGTTATTGCATGTTATTCCTGCACCTAAAGCTCAGGGGACATTGAGGAAGAGGAGGCAGAAAAGCAATAAAGACCAGTCAGACGGTATCTTCTAGCTCTATCAGAAGCTATATCCATAAAGATTCACCAGCATGACTGCCCAAAGATGAGCTGAGCAAGAGTAACACCGAGGAGCGTGTCAAAGTGGATGGGAGAAAACCCACAAGGCTCCAACCCTACAAAAAGAACTATAGGCAGCTGAATAGAGCTGCGGGGTGGGAGAGATGGTTCCCCCCCCCCAGGGAAGGGCACACCAACTAGTTGTCTAGCGCCAAATGATCAGTCTTCAAAATATACATACAAGTAACATTACATAGGCCAAGCAGGTTATATTTAGCTTTTTTCCTTTTAATGCAAGGTGCTGTTTTCATTAAGCCCTGGTTCTGAAGCTAGGTGTTGGGATACTCAAGGGCCACAAATCTTTGCCTTCACAAAGGGTACCCTAGGTCAGGGGACAGACAAAAAATAAATACATAAAAGGCAAGTCAGTGAGATGCAGAGCCGGTTACCAGGCGGATGCACTAAGGAGTAGACTAAGCACAGAAGGGAAGGAGGGGTGCGCCAAAGGGACATGGAGTTGGGATGTAATTATTCCTAGAGGGGACTTGGAGGAGAGGTATGAGACAAAGGACTCCACGGGAGGATTCCAGACAGAACATGTGGAGAGGTGCCAAGACAGGAGCGTGACAAGCGTGGCCCAGCAGCAATCAGAGGAAACAATCAGGAACGGGGTCCATGGGGTCGGACCATGGCTGGATGTCACACCTGAAGAAAGAGCTGGGAGAAAGATGGCGCCCTTTCTAGCCTTTCTTCCCAGTGAAGAAAGCACAGCCCCTGGCCTTGACAGGGGAGGCCTCTTCGTCAGAACAAGAAGCCACTTAAGTAACACAGCAGTCTGGCAAGCAGCCATGACGTGTGAGACAGTCCCTTTCGGGGCCCTTCCATAGGTAGGAGTTTCCACTCAAGGTCTCTTTTGGTTCCTCTCCAGCAAACTCAGAACAAGATCTATTTAAGAGTAGGAACTGCCCGAGCAGACCCCTGTGGGAGCTTTATTGTCCATGCCCCCCTCCCTTGTGTTTCTTTCCTCACCTCCTAGGTGTGGTGAAGAGGGAAGTGGGAGGTGACATGAGGACACGAGGGTGTCGCCGTGGGTTGAAACCCGCTTTCCCAACCAGGTTGTCCTGGAGACATGAGGGCTGGACTGCCTGGGTTCACATGCCCACCCTGTCCATTAGAATCCCTGTAATCCGAGTCAAACACTGCACCTCTGTGAGCTTCCATTCCTAGACGTTCCCCTTCCAACCAAATGGGAATGATGACAAGTCTGCTGAGTGGGCCGATCATCGGAACTAAATGTCTTTTGGGATTTAAGCACATGGATTAGCTCCTCCCCTCTCCGGGTGTTTGCTGTTTGTTTGATTCTACAAATGACGATGACCCAGACCCTAAGCGCTAGACACCATCTCTGCATTTCTACTCAAGCCACATCCAGGAGTCTGGTCCTCCATCTCCGGGCTGAGTGCCACTGTGTCTGCCTGGGTGGTCCCAGCCTCCCAAGCTGACCAGCTCCTAGAATCCATGGGATTCTCTTACTGTGTTTATTACCTTTCCCTAGGGCGCAGAAACGGCAGCTTTTGCAACCTCACACCGCACTGAGGCAAAGGTTTGTAAACCCTCCAGGGGAAACAGAACTACGAGGCTGGCTAGCAGATGAAGAGACGTTTACGAGGCTCGCTAGCAGATGAAGAGACGTTTACGAGGCTCGCTAGCAGATGAAGAGACGTTTAGCTAGACCATCTGCAGGCGTACTCTTCCCCTGTAGCGTGTCCATCAGCTGTAGCTTATCCTTCAAGCTACTTAGACTTGGGTTTTGTTTAATGGCCAGAGCTCGCAAAAATACTCAATTTGTTCCTGTAGAAAAGAAAAATGTTACTCCACAAAATGCATTAGAAAGTTATCCCGACTGGGACGTGACGAGCAGTCAGCAAGACTCTTAGTATCAGCAGAGACCAAAGAATAATATGTTAGGAATAACTGCAGGATTTTTTTTTTTTTTTAGGAATGGCCAGAGCAGCTGTCTCAGGATTACAGGGAATGTGTCTCTAACTCAATGATAAAAGAAACCCAGCTACCTATTCTCAGTGGCTCAGATTACTGTGGGCCAGCGAGTTGGCACTACTCCCAACATGGCCTCCAGAGCAAAAACCCTCACGTTATGCTCCCGAGTGGCTCTGCTCTGCACTGTTACTGCCACAGGCTCCGACACAAGCTCTGGAAATGTACTTACAGAGAGGATTCTCACAGTCAGGAAAGCTGGTACCATGTGAACCCCTGGCCTCCACTTACTGACTTGCCTCCCTTGCGTCTGAACTTAGGCTGAGATGAGCCAGAGATTCTCAAGGAATGTAGAGATGGAAGGACAAGAGAGACCAGCGGGATGGAAAGATGTGCTTTGCTTACTCTGAGCTCGAGGCCCAAAGACACCCTGGGAGTAGTCATAATTGTCCACATCTGGAAACCATCCAGCAACACGGAGTGCGTGGTGATAGCGCATGGGTTGGGTGGGGGACTGCTTGGCAGCGGACGCACTAAAGAACAAAGCAGCTGCTCCATACAGCCACTAGGATGAAGCTGGAGGCAGAACCCACACCAGGTGAAATCTCATGGTAGGCGATTTTGAAGCATATGCAACTAATTTATGGAGAAAGTCGTGAGACTGTATCTACCCTCGCTGGAATGGAGACGGCTGGGGTGGGGTGGGGTGGGGTGGGCATGGAAGGACATGGAGGCATTTTTCTAGATGTCCCCAGATGACAGGACGAGCACTAGTAGCTGCCCATGCCCTGCAGCATGGTGACTGGTGGGGTTGCAGCTGGGAGGTGGACGCCATCAGAAAGAGAGGCTGTGGGGGGGGGGGCGATACTTCAGAAGCCACACACAGAATTTTACCATTCTGAAATGTCTGTCTTAGGGACACTCACCCTAAGAGACAAGCTTCATGGGGATCTTCTCTGAGAAGGGATAAGAGAAGGACTTGGTTGTATTTGTCGAGACAGGAACGTGTCCAACGGAGTCACAGGGGAACGTGTGAAGGTTGGGTCAGCCATGAGAATGAAGTAGGAGTGGGTGGGTGGGTGGGAAGCCTTGCATTCAGATTTAAGAAGTTAGATAAGTTCTCCTGAGACTCAATACAAGGACAAGAGGAGAAATGGTCATCCTGTAGCTGAGGGAGGTCTGTGACACACTTTCTAGGCCATGTCTAGGGTTCCGATCAAATGCCAATGACACGGAACAATGGAAGAAACCAAAGGGTTGAGAATGATATTATTTATATTTCCCCAAGATTGCTGGATTCGAGAAAGAGGATCAACTAGAAAAAAGGTAAGATCAGAATTAAGGAACCAGGAAGAACTGAGCAATTATGAATGTCTGAATGCTGGCTATATGATGTGGGATTCCCCTCTGTATGCTGCAAATATCATTGGTTAATAAAGAAGCTGCTAAAGATCTTCTCCCAGTCAGTAGGTTGCCTTTTTGTCTTAGTGACAGTGCCCTTTGCTTTACAGAAGCTTCTCAGTTTTAGTAGGTCCCATTTATTCAATGTTGCCCTTAATGTCTGTGCTGCTGGGTTACACATAGGAAGCGATCTCCTGTGCACATCTGTTGTAGGGTACTTCCCACTTTCTCTTCTATCAGGTTCAGTGTGTTTGGACTGATATTGAGGTCTTTAATCCATTTGGACTTGAGTTTTGTGCATGGTGATAGATATGGGTCTATTTTCATTCTTCTACATGTTGACATCCAGTTGTGCCAGCACCATTTGTTAAAGATGCTTTCTTTCTTCCATTGTATACTTTTAGCTCCTTTATCGAAAGTGAGGTGTTCATAGGTTTGTGGGTTAAAATCCAGGTCTTCTATACGATTCCATTGGTCGACTTCTCTGTTTTTATGCCAGTACCACAGTTTTCTTTACTGTAGCTCTGTAATAGAGTTTGAAGTCAGGGATGGTAATGCCTCCAGAAGATCCTTTATTGTATAGGATTGTTTTGGCTATCCTGGGTTTTTTGTTTTTCCATATAAAGTTGATTATTGTCCTCTCAAGGTCTGTGAAGAATTTTGATGGGACCTTGATGGGGATTGCATTGAATCTATAAATTGCCTTTGGTAGAATTGCCATTTTTACTATGTTGATCCTCCCAATCCAAGAGCAGGGCAGGTCCTTCCATTTTCTGGTATCCTCTTCAATTTCTTTCTTCAATTCCTTAAAGTTCTTGTCAAATAGATCTTTTACATCCTTGGTTAGAGTTACCCCAAGATATTTTATGCTGTTTGTGGCTATCGTGAAAGGTGAAGCTTCTCTGATTTCCCTCTCTGCTTCCATATCCTTTGTGTATAAGAGGAGCTCACCAAGGCCAGCTGGACTATGACTGAAAAACCATGGGATAAAACCGGACTCTCTGAACATGGCGAGCAATGAGGGCTGCTGAGAAGCCAAGGACAATGGCACGGGGTTTTGATCCTACTTCATGTTCTGGCTTTGTGGGAGCCTAGCCAGTTTGGATGTTCACCTTCCTAGACATGGACGGAGGGGGGAGGACCTTGGACTTTCCACAGGGCAGGGAACCCTGACTGCTCTTTGGACTGGAGAGGGAGAGGGAGAGGAGTGGGGGAGGGGAAGAAGGGTGGGAGGAGGGGGAGGGAAATGGGAGGCTGGGAGGCGGGGGAAACTTTTTTTTCCTTTTCTCAATAAAAAAAAAAAAAAAAATAAAGAAAAAAATAAAGAAGCTGCTTTGAGCCTATTGCCGAGCAGAATAGGGCAAGGCGGGAATTCCAAGCAGAGGTAGTGGAGAAAAGTAGGCAGAGTCAGGGAGAAGCCATGTTTCATTTTTGTTACTAGTGGTATGCATGTGTGTAGCAACTTATGATTTAATAGGCATTTTCACACCGATTTGGTTTTATTTGTTTGTCTGGTTTTCTTTAGGATAGGACTTTATGTTGCTTGAACCAACCTCAGACTTGCCATGTCTCTGAAGATAACCTTAGACCTCTGACACTCCTGCCTCCACAGTGTGGAAGTCCAGGCACTCACAACCACACTCAGTTTTTCATGGTCTCCTTTTTGAATCGCACACTCTGCCTAAGAGCTTGTTAAGACCTCCTGATCATTGAATTCTGAAGCCCATTGAAGTTACTGATTTGTTAAAATAGAAACAACACACACAGTAGGTAAACTGTGGAGTCAACGTGAACAACTCTGATTTCTAATTCAGAGTGCCTTTGAAGGCATGAAGTTAATTTACCTGGTAGGTGCCCTGGCTGTAGAAGGCACCAGGACACAGCTGTGGGGCATACGCCCTGTCTTGGAGCCCAGGCCTGTTTGGGTGGACAAGGCCTTTCTGAGTTGTTTTCAGTAGGCAAACATTCCTGACACTTGAGTTATTCTGAGGCACACAATGGGCAGTCTGTGCGGGAGACTTCATACATTTCATTCAGCTGGATGCTATGAGGACAATGCAAGTGAAAGCATTGTGTGCATTCCCTCAAAAAAAAAAAGCCAACAAAACAGATATTGTTGTAATGGAAACATCCAGGCTTGAGAAAAAGGCACCATGGTGTCTGTGTCTTATAAACCTGCCTTATTCCTTCATGCCCATCACTGTAACTCAGTGGCAAGGGCACCTCCCATTCTTCTACGAATCTTAGCAGGCATTCTCAAACTTGGGAGACTCCAAAATGTATTATATAACCAGACACTTTTAAACTGTCCTGTGTTGGTGCCTTGTGTCATCTTAGGTACTCCTGACCACTTCTACAACCTCACAGTTAGGAGTTAACTGCGTCTCACCAAAAAGACACTAGAGTCAAGCCCAACCCTTATGGATATGGCTTTATTTAGAAACAAGGACCCTACAAAGGCCATCAAGATGAAAGGAGGTGGTGAAATGTGTCTTAATTCAGTCCAACTGGTGTCCTATGAAAAGAGGTAGAGGCGACATTGTGGCCCAAAGACAGGCAAAGATGATACGTGCCTAGAATCATGGAGTCATGTGTCAAAAAGCTGCCAAGGAATGCCCATGGCTACCAGAAGCTAAGAGGAAAGACTGGGATCATTCCCTGGAATGTTCATAAGGAGCAAGGGCCTAAGGATAACTTTAACTTTGGCTTCTGACCTCCACGGTAGTCATCTTAAACCATCTAATCATGATTCGTGTTAACAGCAGAATTAATATACCCAGTAAGGATACACATAATTATATACAAGATGGAGCCAGGAAAATTTATTACTCTTTTTAAAAAAAAAATTGTGTGTGTATGGAGGAGGGGATGGGGTATTTGTTGTTTTGTTACAGTTTTGCAAAGCTCAAGATGGCATTGAATATGCATTCATTGAAAGTGCTGGAGTGGCTAGTGATAGGCGCATTCTGAGTGGAATAAAGAGTTGAGAGGTTTATTTTCCATTTTACAAGAGGTTATCAATAAAGGGGATGAGATGGTGTTTATTCATTAAGCATGGCATCAGTTACCATGGCTACATTAGAAGTTATTTCAAAACTAAGAGTCTTAAAATTACAGCTATCACTTGTCGTGCTGCCTCTGCTGGTTTGTGTGGATCAGGAGTTGGGGGGCAACTGCAACTGGGCAGATCTAACCCAGGGACTTTGCTGTGACCACTGGGATGAGGTAGCTGTGTCCGAAGCTGACTCAAACCATCTTTCCCCTGACCTGGCAACTCAAACGCCTGGAACTCATTAGCTCATTAGCTGTCTCTCTATCCCTTTTCTATCTTTTCATGTGACCATTGAAAGATCAGGTAGGTGTGTGTGTGTGTGTGTGTGTGTGTGTGTGTGTGTGTGTGTGTGTGTCTGTTTACATCCTGACAGAGAGAAAGGGGAGAAGTGTGTGAACCTTTGTCATTTCCTATAACCTGCCTTTAGAAACCATCAGGTTTACTTCTGCAGCCTTTCATTTCTTCATCCAGGTCGTCACAAAGTTCTACTGGGCTCCAGGGAGTCTAGTTCTACTAGACTCCACTCCCAACTACAGAGTGCCCTGTATCTAATAAATACATTGTTCCACTCTGCATTCTCTCAGCATCGGTAGCACTTTCAGCATTGATACACTGTATCCATTCAGCATCAGCGGTACTTAAGGCATTGATACACTGCATCCATTCAGCATCAGCGGTACTTAAGGCATTGATACACTGCATCCATTCAGCATCAGCGGTACTTAAGGCATTGATATACTGTATCCATTCAGCATCAGTGGTCCCTACCGCATTAGTACACTGCAGTGCTTTCTGAGTGTGCCACACACTAACTGGCTAAAGGAACTGAGTACCCACTTTTATTTTATAGATGATAGATGCTGTCTGTACCCTACCTAAAGATCCTTGTCCCTTACCTTTCCAGCACCTAATACTTCAACTTCCAAATGCCAGAACCTGGCCTGAGAGCTCCCACTGGCCTCTGCAGACTAGTGACACAGATTACATGTAGCAGACCCAATGTACTAAAGAACAATGTCCTCTAGGACCAGACATCAACAAATAAGATCTAGCAAGGGGGTGAAAACCCAACTTATCTTGGCAGGACCGGAGGCAGGGTTCTATTCCAAACCACACTCTAAGGCTTGTACTTCACCCTGACTCCAAGAATCTCGGTAGCCACAGCTGTGAATTGACAATACAACTTTGTCATCTATCTTTCTGACCTCTTAAATGAACTAAATGGGTCTTAATCTTTCTGGGACAACACACATCGAGCTTCCCTGACTCGGGACCACTCCACTAGTAGTCTGAACTTACATTATAACTACGGGTAGCTTTGAGAAGTCCAGATGCAGTGAGTTTAGAAAACCAGGATGATGCTGACGACCAAGAAGCCCCAGAAGCAGAGCTCTACTGGGGGCCTGGAATGCTTCAAGGTCGCATGTATTAAGCACTTACCAAACTACTTGGAGCCAGGCACTTAATGGCCCAATGCTAGAATATCTCAGTTGGCTCTGAGATTCTGTGACATGCCTAATAATTCTGTTCCAATTCTCTTGGGGATGCGAGGAACGTCATAGCGATCCGTCCCAGTGAGAAATGGCTGTTCTAAGGGGAGTTGTTGGTAGTCAAGTATGTGTTCGCCTAGGTATCTCAATGCCATTGACAGATGGGGGAATCATCTCCCATTTCTTCTCCAAACCTAGAGCTGGTTTCCTAGGAACGTGCTGTCTCTCTTTTTCTCTGACCTTCTAGTTGACACCTAGGAAGACAGACTCTAGATGGGAAGTCAGCTGCTCTGGTCAAACAGCAGCTGTTTTCGTGGCCGTTTGTTTCACGGCTGCAGGTGCAAACAGCCTGACCTTGGACCTTAAAGCAAGAAGTCACAACAGATGATTCTACTCTTGTTCTCGTTCCTCTTTTTTTACAGGCCAATCTACAATCATTGATTTTTATGCTGACTGAAACCCTTCTGGGTGTGAAACACTGCCACACACTTTTCATGAAGCTTTGCAGATGCTAACAGAAACAAGGATACGAGCATCCGGCGTGGTAAGTAAGCCCACTGTCACAGAATTGCAAATTCCATTCACCTGACCTCACCTTGGAGGACCCCTTTATTGAACACCAGCAGCTTCCTGCTTGAGATGTCTATACCACTCTTGTCCTTTGCTAGAGGGTGTCTCTGAGACCCTCAGAAGCCACCACAGCCAATAGAGAGTAATGGTGGGTGAATAAGTGATGGTCACACCCACTTGGGGGGGAGACGTCTGGTGTGAGTCAGACAGTAACTCTCAGTGGACTATACACCACCACTGACCACTGTTTCCTACCAATAATGAACAGCGTTTCATCACACACCACTCTGTCTAGCCAGCCCCACTTGACTGTTCTGGGGTCCCTTCCCAAATACTCAAGCCTTTGTCAGCCCTTCAGTATGGTCAGCAAAAGTCCCTCCCACTAGCCTCTCTGACACTCTGTGTCTTCCCCTTTAACTATCTTCTCTTTCCCCTCCATCCTCTCTACCCCGACATCATGGAGAGCACCTGATAGACCCATTGTGCTAAGAGGGTCAGCTGTGCTCAAGACACAGTAGAAGGTGTGTCACCAGGGGAAAATGACGAGCCCTTGTCCACTGTTTAACTCTAGCCGCGGGTGAATTTGAAGGGATAAGTTTCCTTATTCCTTTGAATGGATGTTGAAAATTTCGTTTCAATGATCCTTCCTTAGGCACTAAGGGGTTTTGTTTGGTTCTGGGTGAAGATCAGTGGAGGAAACATCCCCGCAGAGATGGTGGGAGGAAGGTGAGAGGAAAGGGTGGGAGGTGGAGAAGGAAGGGAGGAATAAGGTGTGGGCTATGCATGGAACCCACCATCTCAGGGTTTCCACGGAACCCACAAACTGTCCAGTCCAAACCAGACTCTGAGCGCTACCCCTCACTCCTCTCTGCGGTTCAGGGGTGCACTGTGACTCTCTTCCCCTGGCATAGTCTGAAGTGCACAGCTGTCAGCATGAGCGATTGCCTTGAGGAGGATTTGAAAACCTTGCTTCTGTTCTTAGACGAAGGTGTTGCACTCGTATTCATGGGGTAGAGTCTGTGTTAGGCCTTCTGTTATATTGTCTCTTAGCCCTCAGGGCAGACACAGAGCGATATTCAGAGAGGCAAGCTTGGCTCAGAGAGTCATGCCTAGGGTGCCAGGATTGAGATGGGTAGAGACAAAACCTAGATCTCCCAGCTATGGGGTCCTTGCTATTGTTGCTACCTCAAAATACCACCCAGTCCCTTTAAAACAATGGCACGTGCATGTGTGTGTGTGTTCCTTATAAACTGTATATAAATGAACAATCTCATATTATAGAGCCACCTGACATAACCTAGCCACTGTTACCAGGTTGACACTGATGCTCGCTTTCCCAAATATTTCTGTCCGTTTCCCATTCTTCTTCAGTAGAAACAGAAGATGGGGACTCTACAACTCTGTGACTTTGTTCATGAAACTACATTCCATACATTTGTTTTTATTCTATAAACCAATCCATGAGGTAGAAGACCACTCAAGACTCCTTATTCCTTTGAATGGATGTGGCAAAATTCATTTCAATAGCCTTTCCTTGGACACTGGAGCACTCGGTTTGGTTTTGCATGTTACATTTTCACCTTGAAATAGAAAACTATGTGGTTGAAGGCTTCTGGTGGGTTCCCCGCACCCTCTCAGCACCCCACCCCCCAAGTCTTCCAACACACTGCAGCTGGAAGACCATGGCCATGGCTGGTGATACTTCATCTCCCTCTCTCCCTTTCCATCTGGTCATTGGATGGCTTGGGCTATGCCAGGGTTATGGTTGTCAACTTGACAGTATCTCAGCCACCTAGGAGGCAGGTGCCTAGGCACACCTGTGAGGGAGTATTTCACCTCTGACCATTCACGTGAGGAAGTGCGTTGATCGGGTTGGTTACAGTGGGAGGACTCATCCTTAAGGTGGGCTTGCGTCCTGGACCACATGGTGGTGGGGTGGGGGAGCATGTAAGCCAAGCACCAGCTTTTATGTCTGTCTCCTTCTTGATTGTGGATGTACAGAGACCAGCTGGTTCAAGTCCCAGCACCTTGGCTGCTTGCCATGGTGGCCTATACCCTCAAACTATGAGTAGAAATTAACATGGCCACCAAGAAGTTTTTTTTGTCAAGGTGTTTGAGCATGGCAACCAGAAACTAAGACAGCCTGTCCCTCAGGTCTCGGCCAATAGGCAGTTCCTTCTAGGAAGCCTTCAGAGAGCTCCTGGACTAGACCAGACCCCATAGTCCATTGTGCTCATGACCTTGCCCACGTTCTTTACTGCATTTAACATGATCATGATGAAGTCACCATGCATGGAATTGCTGTCTAATAACGAGCGTCATGGGGGCTGTGTTCACAGCTCCACCACAGTTCACTGCTAGCCCCAGCCCCTAGCACAGCATGTGGCAGGAGCCTACTGCTATAAAATAAATCAGAGCTAGAGAGATGGCTCAGTGGCTATGAGCACTTGCTGCTCTTCCAGAGGACCAGAGTTGGTTTCCTAGCACCCTTGACAGGTCCCTCACAACAGCCCGTAACTCCAGTTCTGAGGGATCCAATTGCCTCTGGCCTTAAGGGCACCTGTACACACGTGCACATACCAACATGGAGACATACACCTACACACAGTAATAATAATAATAATAATAATAATAATAATAATAATAACTATTTAAATAATTGGATGAATAATTTGGGCACTAAATAGACAATTCCAAGGATGTGGACATAGCAGATTCTTTGCTTCAGTTAAACTCCTGGAGTGTAACAGCTGAGTTAAAGTTTTCAAGACTACCCATAGTGTCAGTTGCCTACCAGAAATGACGTCATTCCATCGGAGGTTTGCTGAGGGTAAGGTTTCTTGCCCTGCGCCTTTAGTTTTATTGCTGTTTATCTTTGGAAGGGCAAAGGGCAACGATACTTCTGTCCATAGCCAAGCTGGCTATCCAGGGAAGTTACATGAAATCACTGTTTTATAAAATCTACTCTTCAGCCACAGAGTGGCTCTTTCTGCTGGTGCAGTGTCTGAGTTACTTTTCTGTTGCTGTGTCAAAAACACATGACCAAAGCAACTTATGAAATAAAACATTTCATTGGAGGCTTACAGTTCCAGAGGATGAGTCTATGACCACCATGATGGGGAACACAGTGACAGGCAGGCTGTCAACCCTGGAGTAGCTGAGAGTTTACATCCCAAGTAGGAGGCAAAGAGAGTTAACTGGTAATGGCACAGGTTTCTGAAGCCTTGAAGTCTGCCCCCAGAGACACACTTCCTCCAGGACCACACCCCAAATCCTGCCCAAACAGTTCCACAAACTGGGAAACAAACTATCAAGTACATGTGTCTGTGGGGTCATCCTGATTCATACCATCCCATGTTTGCCTCACTGCACTCGGGTCCTAGGGTCCATAAGCATTTCATCATTGCTTACCTATTGTTTGCCCAGGATCTCCCACTAGAATGCAAGCACAGCTAAGAACTGAGTCTTTAAGCGGTGCTCTATTCAGAGAGCTGGAAGTCTAAGAAAGCAGGAAGCTAACACCCTAAAAAATGCCCTCCGTCTCATCTCTAGCCAGCAGGTTATATTGGGAAGGAGGATGGGAGGGGGCAGTCTTACCAGGGCTCGGTTCACCCACTCTATTCAGGTGGTCAGCTGGTGTTTCTGAGGCTCCTGATGTCCACCTGGGCCTCTTGCGTTATCATTTTCCTCATCTCCCGGGATGTTTGGGCTGGGTCATGTTTCTACTTATTGAATTATTCTTTATTTCATATGTATGAGTGTTTTGCCTACATGTATGTCTGTGCGCCACTGGGGTGCCTGATGCCCATGGAGGACAGAAGAGGGCACTGGATTCCCTGGAACTGGAGTTATAGAAAGTTGTGAGCCACTGTGTGAGTGCTGGAAATTGAACTTGGGTCTTCGGCAAGAGCAGTAAAGTGCTCTTAACCATTGAGCCATCCCTCCAGCCTCTTGAGTTCATCTCAAAACACAGAGTCTAGTTAGTAGCTACTTGTTTAAACTTCCTGTTCCTCTGTGGGCATCTGGGTTGAGGAAGACAAGTAACTCAAAACAAAACAACAACAACAAAAACCATGAGAAGTACGCCCACATTAAACAATTACGAACGGGCATTTGTATATAGATTCCTTTCTGTAAGACAGAGTACACATGTGGTTTTGAAATGCAAAATATCACAGTGTCTCTCTCTTTACCTTCCCTGTCCCCATCACTGTGTTAATCTATTAATACATTGTATCTGAGCTTTTCCTGCCTTACCTTATCCAATCTAAACACAGCCCTAACAGGAGAGATACCACAAACGCTCAAAATGGCCCAGTGAGCAACCGAGGCGCTGAGGGGCTGGTAACTTTCCTGAGGTTCTGGAGCTATGATTGAAACCAGTATCAGAATACAGACAGCCTCCATTTGCAAGTCTGTTCTCCATTGGAAGCTTTATCTGCCCCAGTTAAAGCTCACTTTCAAGCTTTCTTGAATTGAACCCAAAATCCCCAATGCAGCTCTTTGTCAAGAGTCCTTGAGCTGGCTTATGTGAGTATTTGCCTCGTGCCTCGACTCGCTTGCCATGTCTTCATCTCAGTACTCCTTTGGCATTTACAGATGACAGCTGGGGCTCACAGAAGTTACGCTGTTTGCCCACACAGCCAGAAACCGCAGAATGAAAAATCCGAACCTATACCTCCGGCATGTTGCTTATTTGTATATTAATCTGTTAACCCAGATAAAAACTAAATAGATATGTCTGCCAGAAAAAGCACTGAGTGGAAGGGGGTAGAAGATATTTCTTTCCTAATATTGCCACTGAGCTTTGTGATTTTGTGCCTGGGAGAAGTGATGAATTAAAAAGTCGCTTTCCATTTTAATTCTGCACCTCTGCCCCCCTTCACACAACAAAGTTCCACTTCCAAAGTGTGACGTGGCGCTCTGTGACTGATGGGTTTTGGTCAGGGCATGTAAACATTCTGCACTGATTATCCCCATCAGGAAGTGGACTCAGCTGGGGTTGAGCGGGGCTGTTGCACCAGCGCCATGGCTCCTTCTGTTACTTGCACAAGCTCCTGTCTCGCTGCATAGAAACTGTGCGTGCATTCATCAGCAAGCAATGTCCCATGCTCGCCCATGCCCTTGAACTTTCCGGTGACTACGAGGCTTTGCAAACTGTCTTAAGGTGACCTTCATTGTATGGAAATTCTGAAAATGTATAGTCAGGGTTGTGTGACTGGCCTATAAAGGAAGCTGTGCCTGGTTTTTTTTTTTTTTTCTTTCTTTCTTCTTTTTATTTCTTTCTACTCCCTCTCCTCCAGTTTTATTTAAATTAACTGTGAGGCATTCCCCTTGTGGGTGTATGATCTTACAGCAGCAGCAAGAGCTCAGGTGGCCATAACCACAGCTCTCAGCCTGGTGCAAATAAATGCACAGGAGTGCAGAGGGCCTGTCCTCTTGCAGCCCAAGGTCCCAGCTCTACCTGGAGGCCCCCTGAGAAATGACTGGTTGGACTGAAGAGCCTGGAGCTTGTCAAGAAGCATGGACTGCACAAAGAGCTTCTCCTCCCTGGGGCAAACTGGTTCTGGAAGAACCTTTGGTCACATCTCAAGAGCTCAGGACACCAAAGTCATCAGGAGTACAAAGAGCCCCCCACCTCAACAGTGCTCCACCCATCAACAGTCCCCTTGTCTGAGGTCCAATAGGAAAACACACGTGACATCTCACATGGGTTCCAAGAAAAGACCTCATTGACCATTTCGGAAGCAAGACGAGAGCCACGGAAAAAGGTTCTTTTCTTCCCGTTCCTACACCCTGGCTGTTCTTCAATAGCCCAAGTAGGAGAAAGATGTGGGAAATACTACCTTATCTAGTCCTCCTATCAAGGTCAGCGGGTGGGAGGCATTGTCTAAGCAGCCCACAATCTGCAGAGCCTGAGACAGGAAGCAACACTGTTGCAACTGTTACTTTGCTTGTTGCTATAACCTAATTAAGCAAGTTAAGGGAGGGAGGGCTTGTTTGGGTTTAGCTTCAGAAGGAGACCAGTCAGTGCCCTGGGAGAAGGCATGGGGTGGCAGAATGGGAGTTGGGAGTAATGTGCCTACAATCAGGAAGCAGAGCTGTGGATGCCTGCACTCACCCTTCTGACTCCTTTCACTCCATCTAGGACTCGGGTCCATGAAATGGCATCGTCATTATGTAGGAAGGGTCTTTCCTCCTCAGTTAGACCTTTCTGGAAAACAGCCTCATAGACACACCTGGAAGTGTGACCACATAGTACTTCTAAATCCTGTCAAGTAGACAATCACCTTTAACCATCATAATGGATACTGTTTCTTTAAAGAGGGGGAGTGGGACTCCGAGAGTTGAACAACCTGTCAAAGGCACACAGGGGCAAAGATGAGGTTTGAAGGCACCCAATAACACATGTGCAAACGCCACTAAACACTACGTGTCATAGAAGGGAGATTGCAAAGGACAAACACCTGCCTAAGAAGATTCTTCCTGTCACCTGGGACCAGGTGCTGTGACTCAGCAGGCATACTGAGGACAGCAAAGTCAGTGGAAGCACAAAGACTCCTCCCTCCCCCAAAGTGCTCCACCCATCAATGATACCCTTGTTTCAGGTCCAATAGGAAAACATGCATAAACATCTCATGCAGGTTACAAGGAAGAAGACTGGCAGAGTGTGCACCTGCCCTTGTAGAAAGGTACTTCTCACTCTCTCTTAAAATGATGCTGTAGAGCTGGTGAGATGGCTCAGAGAGGAAGGGTGCTTGCCACCAAGGCTGATGACCCAAATTTAATCCCTGTGGTCCCCATGGTAGAAGGAGAGAACTGACTCCTCAGAGCTGTCTTCCAAGTTCCCATATGTGTTTTGACACGCTCCTGTCCACTCTCCAAAGCAAAGGAAAAAGATAAGAAAAAAAACATTTTCTTTTTAAATTATCTTCATTTTTACGTATTCTTAGAAGTTTTTATATATGTATATAATTATCTTGATTATATCTATCTCTCCCCACACACCTAACTCCCCCAAAACACCCCATTTCCATCTTCTTCCCTACTTTGGGTCCTTTAAAAAATTTTTTAATGTATATTATGGATTCCCTTTGGCCCAAGACTCCACTCCCAGTTATTGCCATGACTGGAATACTCAAAAGTTTCATGGACGAAGATGCTGCTCCATGTCCTGGTCTGTACAGCAGCCTCTTGCCCTTGGTGAGTGGCCCATAATGAAACACTAGCACTTGCTGGAGGCTCCCCAACGACTTATAGGAATGTACCAACAAACGCTTATCTAGCTGAAGAGTGACATGTCTGTTCAAGCCCTCCAGTTTGCTCCTGGGAGTTCAGTAGTGTCAGCGCAAACTGACACAAATTTTGCAGAACTAAACACAAATCAGAAACAGGCTTCGGTGGTCCTGGCCCTGGATGCTGTAGGTATGGCCACAGATTCCCTGCTCTAGGTCTTTTGATTGGAGTCAGTGAATGGGAGACACCATTGGGTCAGAGAAGGGCGTAGGGACAGGAGAATTTATTCCCTTTGCCTCTCCACCCAAATCCCTGTACTCATGCCTGCCTGTGATTTCAGTGGTGGTTGATTTTCTACAGAGAAAGCCCAACTTTCCCTGGACCAGCTCTTTCAGGGACATGATTGAGGCAGGATTTGATAGCATTTCCCCCTTGACCCTAGAAGAGACAGGGTTACCTGTTACCGGTCTTTAGATCCCATGCAAACCCATCGCTTCCATTCATTTACCTTCATACATAACCTCTTCGTGGATCAACTTTACACTGAAGCCCTTGAATGCCCCGTATCTTTGCTCCAGGCTCCTAAGTGATTCAGCTTCAAATTTCATTCAGTGCTGAGCAACTCACATGTAGGCCAGCATAAGTAAGCCAGTCCTTCTGACTACCAACTCAGGGGGACAGTGATGTGATGTCACTGGTAGAGGCTGGAGTTCACAGTTTTTAGGTCACAGTGAATTAAGGTAGAACACATTTTAAGTGAACTCTTAAAAAAATTAAGTCTCAGGAAAAAAGTGCAGATTCAGTTAAAACAGTTATGTCTCTACAACCTTCCTAAGGATTTTACCTACTGGAGCAAATGAAGTGACTTCAGAGAAGAGCTAGGTCAAATGAAACCACTTTTTCTCAAGTCCTCACATCTCAGGAAAGGATACTGTCTGCACCTGGTCTCCGCCCTGGTGTCTTCTCTCTCTAATCCCGTCTCTCTGACCATCTATCTCTCTAGGCTGGTCTCCTCCCATGCACACCCATTCCCACTGGCTTGATCCAGGCTCCAGCCTTCTCATGTGTGGTTTGGAACGCATGAAGAGGGGCTTGTATCTTCACCTGTGCCATCCCAGCCTAGCAGAATGTGGTATGAATGGGTCAATAAAGGTTGGCTGTGAGGATAACTGTCAGTCACCGCAGCAGCACCCCCTCCCTCTTCCCTTGTCTGTCTCTCTTCTGCCTTCCTGCTCAATCCCTGCTTAAGCTGAGTTGCAGTTACATTATTGCTGTGATTGTTGATCTTCATGTCCACCTGCATGGATTTGGAGTCACCCAGGAGACACACCTCAGGGGATGTCTATGAGGGCATTTCCAGAGAGGTTTAACTGAGGACAGAAGCCCCCCCCACCTCTGAGTGTGGGCAACACCATGCCATGGGGCAGGGTTTCTGAGTTGAGCTTAATAAAAGGACAAAGGAGGAAGCAAGATGAGGGTCGGCATTCAAATCCTTCTGCCCCTGACTACAAGTGACATCTGACCAGCTGCCTCATATTCTTGCTGCCACAGCTAGAACTACTCTCCCCACCCTGACAGACAGTGTCTCCTCCCACTGGGAGACAGAATAAACCGCTCCTTCCTCGGGTTGTTTCTCATCCGGTGTTCTCCTCTTGTGGTTCTACAGGGGCTCTTAGCCAAAGGGGTCCACACTGTCTCTGTAGAGAAAGGGAGGGCAGAGGGTGCAAGCCCAGCTGGCTTTGTGACCTCTGGTTCAGCCTCTCTGCTCTTCTGGAGTGAGGCCACCATAGAGGATGGGTGATCAAATTAGCCTGTGCTCCAGGAAGATTTCATTTGCAAAAAAATACCGGACTAGATTTGGCCCCAAAGCCAGTTTGCCAGCCTTGCTCTTAGCAAGTATGTTCAACAGCTGTTTGCAACCTGTGCTGGACCCGCCCCTTTTCTCTAGACACGCCTCCTCACATGGCGCTGTGCAGCTATATCACTTTGTACTTCTTCACCTGTGCTATGTATGCTCAAGTATCTGTGGTGTGCCACTTGCTATCGGCCCGTTAGACTCCCACTCCCCTCTGCTATTTGCGGGTCCCAGAAACACTCGTCTTTCCAAACTCCCTGCAAGAAAGTTCCCCCCACCTTCCCCATCCTCTCCTGTAAAGTCACCTTGACCTTCTGTGGCCTTTGTGCATGCTTCTACTCTTATACTTTATCAGCTCTGTTTCATCGTTGTTATTGACACATCTGTCAAGTATGGAAGGTGAGCATGCCTAGTATAACATGCTTAGGAAATTGCAACCCGTTCGATTGAAACCAAGGTGCTTTTAGCAGGGGAATTCCAGCTTCATCTGGAGCAGTCCCAATTTTGTCTGTTGCCCAAACATAATTAATCAGTGCCCTTTTCACTCAGAAGAGACATTGTGTGGGTGGTAAAGTATACACTTGCCCTAGGTTTTCGTTTTAGATTCTAATTTTAATTATATGTGGATACGTGTATCTGTGTGTGTATGTGTGTGTGTGTGCGCACGCGTGCACACAAGTGTGTGCACAGTTCCCATGGAGTCCAGAAGAGGACATAAGATGCTCTGAAGCTGGACTTACAGGTGGTTGTGAGCCACCTTGCCCTGAATGCTGGGAAAGGCGTGTGGGTCTTCTGTAGGAGCAGCTCTGAACCATTTCTTCAGCCTCTGCCCCATCTTTTTATGCTCATTGCGCACCTGGATTTCTGGTCAGCCTGTACATGGGATCCCCACGAAAAGACTCACGGTTCCCCTCCCCAGAACTGGCCAGAAGATCAGTGACCCTGTTTTCCCCAGGACCATAGCTAAAGAACTATGAAGACAGATCCATTTTCTCTGTTCACTCAACCCAATAGAAAAGAACCAGTCAGGATGATGAATACAGCAGACTTTTGAAAAGGTTACAGTTCTATTGGGACATTTAACCTTGCCCTATTCTGTGGCCCCAGAACAACTCTGACTGAAGACAGCATAGAGAAGAAACAACAGGGCCTCCATGTTCGGTACAAGGAATTTGTACTAAACATGTACCGGGTACTGGATACAATTTACCAGGCCCAGTACTCAGCAGGGACAAGCCATTTCTGGCATCTCCATGCCCAAAGGCGGTATATCTCATTGGCATGACCATAGGAGTAGCTTATGGAGAAGATACTCAGAAAGAGAAGTAGTCCTTTATCTGTGCCTCCCCTCCTTGTCTGAAGAGTCTCTCAGTCGCCCCAGCCTCTTCTCTGAACTTCCTCCTTCTTTCCCTGCATTGTGGACACTCCCAGCTCTGTTTCCTGGGTCCCTCCTAGGAATACAGAGTGATTGCTTGACACTAGGCTTCATATGGGGCCTCTTGTTCTTGGAAAGCAATTTTGTATCTGGGAGTCGTTCCCAAAACTCTTAAAGCTCTGCACTCAGTGCATTTGCCAATAGTGCTTCCCTCTGCAGGAAATCGTTAGCACCAGCTTCACGGCATTGTCATGGAGGTCCCCTCCTGTGGGGGCCACAATTATTATTTCCAAGAGAACGGTGTCCCTCCCAACCCCAAGGTTCTAACTTGTTCATGGCTTTGAGTTCGTGCTTCATGAGTTTTTCGTCAGTGTCTTTTGAGCAGCCTTTGGAGAACTTCCATGCCCATCTCCCAGGAGTTTCAATTATCCTAAGTGGACGTAAATCCCTCCCCGTGCAGCAACCAAACCATGACTTTAAAAATATGCCAGTGGACCCAGTAGGAAGGTGCTGTGGGTAAATGTGCTTGCAACCAAGACTGGTGACCTGAGTTTGATCCTCAGAACTCACAGGGTGGAAGAATCAGCTCCTACAAACTGTCCTCTGACTTCCATACATGCCATGGCAAATGCATACCACCCATCCCACAGATGCAGAGAGAATGAATGGATATTAAAAACAATTATTTTTAGCACAGTAATAAACAAAACTTCAGGCTTAGACAAGAAAATTCTCAAAGATATATAAAAAGTTCTATTACCTGATGACAATTCTCCAGTTTCTTTCCAAACTGAAGGGTGCCGGATTTAAATGTCCCTTTTGGTTCTTAACACAAAGGCTCCAGGAGCCATGGCCAAGTAAAGACAACTTCATATACAAGAGCAGGGGAAAGATTTTATTATAAAGCATTTGAGAAGTGCTGTGCTCTTTGACACGCTTCATACGGAACAAACTGGAACTTCCACAGAAGTCAAACACAGAGTAAATTGAACCCAGCACCTAAGTACATGGTGAGACAGTGTGGGGACAGAGACTGTGGATTCAGTTCTGCAAATTGGTCACTTATTATACAGAAATTATTCCATAAGCTTAGACCTTGGGGAGGGGGTATTCTTAGTTGAGCAATGATCCCTTTTGGCAACAAGCCATCCATTCGAGGGACAGAAAACAAAGTATAAGAGAGACTAGAGAGGTGGCTCAGCACTTAAGAGTACCCCCTGCCCTTTCAGAGGACCTGGGTTTGATTCCCACTGAACACATGGCTGCTCACAACTGTGTAACTATGGTTCCAGGGGATCTGATGCCCTGCTGGGTTCTTTGTGCACATGATAGATACACAGACACACATGTAGGCAAAAGGTCATAAATATAAAATAAAAACAATAAGTAAAATACTTTCTGAAAGAAAGCATAGGAAGAATTCACCTAAGACACAATTTCACCTATGTAATCTTAAGCCATTTCTGTAAGGTAAGTTGGCCTCTTTGTGTTTAAGACAGGAAGTATTGTGTAGCGTCTTCATGAACACAGAAATAAATTATGGAGATGAAGGGCCTGGCACAAAGTCAGGGCACAGAAGAGGCCCTCTGCGGCCCCACCTCAGCTGGGTGGCTTAGACACTTCTTGGCCTCATTTGTATTTGCCTTATATAATCATGGCAGAGTGGGAGAACCAAGAAAGGTGATGGAAGAGGTGGGATTTGAGCTGAGTCTCGGAGGAGGATTGAATTTTAAGGAGTTGAGAAGGAAGAGCCTCAGAATGAAGAAGTACTGTGTGGCTACTGGGTGGTTTGACTTCCCTGAAGGATGTCTCCCTGCGAGCAAGTAGGAAGTAAAGCGGGGAAGCCAGACTGAAAGCAAATGTAGGAGTCTTTACCCTCCAACTGAAAGGGGCTCATAAGGAGCCACCAAAGGATTGCTCTGTGTGTGTGTGTGTGTGTGTGTGTGTGTGTGTGTGTGTGTGTGCGCGCCAGCAGTGATTATGTCTGAGTTATATTTTATATGCATCCTTTGGGGGACAGGGTCCCAAATGGGTAACAGCAATAGAGAGACCAACCTCAGGCTATTTTAACAGTCTGAATAAGACATGGGACCTAACCAAGCTCAGAATCTGGAGCAAACAAGTAGATGGGGACAGATGGGAGAAGCACTTTGAAGGGCAATTGGCAGGCCTGGTTTAAGGGAGAGGAGAAGGTGGAGTTGTCTTTAGGTGACTTAAAGATTTTGGACTTGGATACAGAAGCCATTTACAAAAGTTAAAACATAGAAGCAGCAACGTCAGTTGAGGGCAGAGGCACAAAGATCCTGTAACTCTAAGGAGTCTGTGAGTGAAAGGGCCTGGGATGGTGACGAGTCCCTGATTCTTCATCTGTGAAATGGGGATATCCGGGTGTGTTGCACAGCTTCCAGAAAAAGCTGTACTGTTTCCAAGTTTGGGCTTCTGGGGGTTTGGAGTTTCTTTGTTCATGATTCACTGTAATTTGAGGAGTAAACGTATGAATCACCCCTGTGTTTCTATTTATATTTACTACGACTTCGCTAGGCAGACTTGATCAGACTGGGAAAGTCTAACCATGGACTCGGCGTTCCTATGCTTGGAAACAAGAGGACAAGATCTTATCTTTTGCCAAGCCTTGGGTCCCCCATGCACTAAGTTCCACCCAGAGCTGCTGAGACCTTTCCGTTTCTTGACACCTTGGATGAAAATTATGCTTCAGTTTCCTTCCGTGTATCTGTGGGCTTTCCATCTGTGGTTCAACAAACCACAACTAGAAATATTTGAAGGGCTGGAGAGATGGCTCAGCAGTTGAAAGCATTTTCTGCTCTTGCAGAGGACCAAAAATTCAGATCCTAGAATTCACCCTGTTGGCTCACAACCTCCCGTTACTCCAGTTTCAGGGAATCCAACATCTTTTTCTGGGCTCCACAGACACCTGCAATCATGCGCACATACCTCCACTTAGACGTACACAGGCATAGACACAATGTGAAAATAATTTAAAAACATTTTAAAAGCATATGGAAAGATGTGGGTTTGTTATATGTAAATACTTCAATGTTTTATGTAATAGATTTAGAAAACCATAGATTTTGGTATTTAGGGGCTCTTGGTACCAATATCCTATGATGTAACTAAAATGTATAAGCAAAGTCTAGAAAGAAACATCAAACATGCTAGGTGTTTCAACAGGAGAATGTAAGATGGTGGGAAGGGGGTGTCTTTTGCTAGCTGCCAGGGAATGAAAAGCAAAATCGAAACTCTGCTTGAGGGCTAGGAAGATGGCTCAGTGCATGAGATCTTACCAGGTAAGTTGAGGACCAGAGTTCGGATCCCTCAAACCCATGTCGCTCGACAACGCATGCTATCTTGCCTATAATTCCAGTGTGAACAAACCCCAGAGACAGGGAACCCCAGAACACACAGGCTGGCCAGACCAGAAAAAAAAAAAAAAAAGATGTTGGATTCCCTGGAACCGGAGTAATAGGAGGTTGTGAGCCAACAGGGTGCGTTCTAGGATCTGAATTTTGGTCCTCTACAAGAGCAGAAAATGCTTTCCGCTGCTGAGCCATCTCTCCAGCCCTTCAAATATTTCTGGTTATGGTTTGTTGAACCACGGATGGAAAGCCCATGGATACACGGAAGGAAACTGAAGCATAATTTTCATCCAAGGTGTCAAACACCAGGAGAGACCCTGCCACAATACATAAGATGGCTCTTTACCAAGGAAGACACATGGTTGCTCTCAATCAAGGAAGACACATGGTTGCTCTCTACCAAGGAAGACACATGGTTGCTCTCAATCAAGGAAGACACATGATATCAACCTCAGGCCTATGTATGTGTATGTGTGCATGTGGAACTCCATACATGTAAACATGCACGGGCATGCATCCACATACATATGCAAAAGAAATCTACATAGAGCTAACACCAAATAATAACTGCCAGAAATATCCACCATAGTGAAGGAGGAAAAAAAAGGAAGGAGGGAAGGAAGAAGGAAAGAAGGAGGTTGCTCTTCACTGCTCAACTCTCCTATCTGGCGGCCTTCCTCAAACCTTATTACGTGGGTCAGAAACAAGAGCAGTTCTTCCTCAAGATATTTTCTTCACGCAGAGTTAAATTCACATGAGAGCATCTAGTCGAAAGTCCAAAGTCCTGAAGGATTTTTTAATGTGTTCTTGAACTCAGTTACAACTCTGATAGAGGTTAGATTAGCAATTGTTTGTCTTAATAACCAGCACTTCCTCTTGAAACTGCGCCCAAAGCAACCCTAAAAAAACTCTCTCATTTCATGAACTTGTCATTTCCTTTCCACTCCAAGACCCCATCATCCTTCCTTCCCCTGGGTCTCGTTGATTTATTTATTTATTTATTTATTTTTTCTTGACTGTAAGGCTTTAGCGTTTGAAATAATACTCCTTCTTGGCAACCAATACAATAGTGTTTCCATTTGGGGCGCGGAGATTTTTGGTGATGCTGGGAGGTTCGAGCCCAGCCAAGGTCCCACGCAAGGCCACAAGGCAGGAGACAGCAGAGCTGACAGTAAATGCCTCTCCCAGGGAGGGGAGCCTCAGCATAAGACCCACAGTAGTTAGCCGGTCATCTTCTGAATTTGGAAGGGCCACCCACCCCCCACAAGCCTCCTCTACTACTTTCTTCCCTTTCCCTAACTCGACTCCGTCACCCAGGGTCCACACCTACTACAGGGTCAACCTTGTGGCTTGACCAATTCCTCAGGCGTGCTCCGCTTGAAGGCAGGGCTGTGGGAGTGGGCAAGAGCCTCCTCTCACCTCTTCCGAGCTGAACTCAGAGACTTGACTGCCCTGATCAGAGTCGAGGCCCCCCAAAAAAGAAAAGACAAAGGGGCAGAAGCAAGATGCCCATGACTTGGCCTCAGCAGTGCTCTGTTGGCCTTGAATGTTGGGGCGAGAACATAAGCCCTTTCCTCTCCTATCTATTTCATATCAAGTGACTCTCGTGACAATCAAAGACCGATCCTTGCTCCCCATCACCCTGGGAGCTCTTTGCGGGGGGGGGGGGTAACCCTATCTCCCTAAGTTCTCTAAAGCACATGTACTCCTCCCACAGGGCAGTATAATTAGCCACAAAAACACTGCTCCACTTCAGACTACCATTTCATTTAATGTGGGCTATTAACTTTTCAGAGGGCGTCAAAAGCTACCACGCCATTTTAAATAGAGCAAATGCGGAGGAACCCACATTTAAACGCCTAAAACAGCAGCAGGCACCTACCCCCACCCCCACAGATCTAAGAATTGAGGTTTTTCCATTCAGTCTCTCCCTTTCTCCCCCCCCCCTTCTTTTTTTTTATTTCAGCTTTCCTCTTATTTATTTCGAGTCAGAACTAAGTTCTTTCAGGAGAATGAAGCTATCCAAACTGACATCCGGTGGCGTCCTGAAGGAAATGCAACAGGAACCCCGCAGAGGTAGGCAGACTTGCAAAGTCATCAGCGCTCATTAGCTGCCCAGTAACCCCTACTTCTCCTCACCCTTCCTGAGACCTGGCTCCCACAAGAAACATCTCATCTAGAGGTGGGGGAAACCAACAAGGAAGCAGAACCCAACTCAGATTCCTTCCAGGTAGAGGGTTGCTTGCCGCTAGACCCTTGGCCTTGGACTCCAGTAGCCCAAGTTACTGCTTTGAAGCTGAAGTTATGATTTAGCATTTGCTCTGTCTCTCCCATAGGGAAATCTCCAGTGGGGGTGGGGTAACAGGTAACAGGGAGAAGAAAACGGTGTCTCTCCTTTCAAAAAAAAAAAAAAACAATTGAATTAAAAATTAAAATTAAGTTTAAAAAAAAAATTAGCGCCGAGAGAAAAAAAAATTTCCTTGAAGCCTGGCTTTGCTGTGTGTCAATTAGGGAGCCTGTTCTCAGGGTAGCTTTTCTACTGCTGCCTTAGAGCCAAATCCTCAGCCTCCCACACAGATCTGTGAAATCAATTGTCTTCCCCAAACATGTGGTAACCACGGCGAAGTGAAATGAATAAAACCGCTCCCACAAAGATGACATTCCTACTCTGGTCTTCAGCTCTCTTTCCTGAGGCCCAGAAGGGACATGAGGGGGAAGCGGGGAGGGGGGGGACCTCCTGAGGAGTGAGGATTTTTTTTTTTATCATTAAGTTTCAGAGTTTCGGTTTAACTTCGTTATTTGGGGGATGGCGAGCAGAAGAGAATGAGAGGTAAGGGAAACAAATGCCAATCAAGCAGGAACTGTCATCGCTGACACACGCATGTCAATGCCAGGGTGGGGGGGCTGCTAGGGCTCCTCCAGGAGCCCCCACATGACCCCTGCATGGGGTTTCCACCGTCACCCCACCATGGTGCAAGACGACCATGGAGGGCAGTGTGGCTGGCATATTGAACCTGCCATCCTGTGACACTTGGCTGAAGAAGGCAGTTCGACTCCAGCCCCAACAATGCAGAGAAGACAGGCGAAGGCCATCCGTCTCCATTAGGGAGACAGGGTTGGTTCTCGCATATTCTCCCCCTGTCATGTCCCCCTCAGGCTCCAAAGGCACAGCTGTCTCATACATCATCATCATCGTCGTGTTCTTCTCACCAAGCTGGGGTCCCTACACAGGGGTCCTTTTTGCCCAGGTCCCTCCCCAGATAGCCAAAGGCCTTCCCCTGGACAGAAAGGATGCTAGGCTACCAACAGGGACATCTGCATCCTAATTAAACCCGAGGCTTTGAAGAGGGGCGAGGAGGGTTCCGACCTCCAGTTTGCAAATCAGAAGTTTAAATAAACTTCCACAGCCTCCCGCGGGCTGGGAGAGCACCCCTGTGGGGCCAGGAGGGGAGGAGGAGAAAAGGCCCAGATTCAGTTCTTGGGAATCCAGCTATGCTCAAGCTTGGCACGTACACAGTCTTGTCGCTGGGAAGTGACACACTATTTATAGCACTTATATTTAATTAAGCCTTAGATGTAATATTTTTTAAAATTCTTCCACCAGTCTCATTTTATATTTAAAAGACATTTTTCCCCCAGGAAGTAAATTGGGGGCTCAGAGGAGCAGTCATGAAAAGACAAGATCTAGTTCGTCCCATCGTAGACCTTGACTTTGGTGACCTGACCGTGGTGTGTTCGCTGATCAGATATGGAACACTCTAGAACGCTGGCATACATCCTAGATGACAATGTTCAATGACCCACCGAGTCTGACTGTGTGTCTGACCGTGTTCCCTGTGTTCCCTCTGCATGTGTTTTCTCAGTTAATTAACTTGGGGAATACCACTCAGAACGGCACAAAGGTCTCAGCATTATCTGCATTCCCTTGATAGGCATGCCTAGTAGAACGTGGAGAAATTGAGAAATTCGCTGAATTCTCCATGAGTAAATGGCCATTAGAATGCACACTCAGGTGTCCATTCACAGAAACTCCAAATCCAGATGTTTCGTGCAAAAGGCTGGTGGGCACAGAAGAACGAGCTGTGCACCTTCCCTGTGGGTTCCTTCCCAGTGTTGGTCTGGGTGAATCCATTGAAAATGAACTTCTGGGACACTTCAGAAGTACAGACTTTTCACAAAGCACAGTGAGGAAAACCTGTGAGGCAAAAAAAAAAAAAAAAGTGAGGTAGCACCAGGCCTTCCCTTGGTCAGTCAACAGGGGTACAAATTCCGTTCATGACATCTGCCTTGGAGCCACCACCACTTGCCGACTTAGGGGCACTGCCACACCAGCCTGTGGGATCCTGGTTTTGGGCATGTGGGTATGCAAGGATGACCCCCATCTCAGCACTTTCTCAGTTTAGGGAGGAGGGGCCCTAGCACTTTCCTAAGACTCTAGCCATTCAGCTGGGTGTCTCTTGTTTATAATGTGACCCACAGGCTAGGGAAAGGGAAAGGGCTTCTGCAGTGCACCAAGTTAAAGCGGCAGCAACAGAAATTCAAAGTAACTCAAATTTTATTGCCGGGGGGGGGGG
>NC_022028.1:39350274-39371699 GCF_000317375.1 Microtus ochrogaster | reverse complement strand
GGGGGGGGGGAGTCCTGTTTAAACAAACAAAGTAACAAGACCTACCCAAAGGAAGCATGTATCTTTTTCTTCTACTGCAAACTGTCAAGGAAGGAAGTGACACCCTGAACTGCCCCAGCCATGTGCCTGCCAGACTCTTCCCCCTTGAGGACCGGACTAGCCATAGTGATGGGAAGAGTGGGAGTCTCTGAAGCCATTTCCCAATGTCAGCAACCCAACCGGGAGCTACACACCGACTTAGGATATTTGTTTGACTGTGTAGGATAGTGTATTTCTCTTGTTTTCACCAGAACTTGATACAGGAAAATAACATGCAGGAGGCTGCAGCCAGTACTCCATTCTCTGAGTGTGTGGAGAGATCGTAACTGTGCCTTCTCTCTTGTCCTGAGAAAGCCTAGCAATGAAGGCAACAGTTCCTGGAGATCCAGTTCAGGTCTTCTAGAAGGTGCAGAAGTGCTCCCCTTCAAAACAAGACAGCCGAACCACAGCAATCATAGAAGCTAAGTTCAGAGATTTGAGCAAAGACTACAGCCTTCATCTGCAAATGGTAAAACCCACAAGAAAGGGTACAGTTCAGGATCAAGTTTCCCGGGCTCTGTTTATTGATCAGATCACAGCCAAAGGCACTGTCTCCTCTTCCTTGTACATCAAATGCTCTAAGGAGAGAAAGAGAGAGACTCCCGTCCGGCATGTACACATTACACAATACTCATGTCCTTGTAGATGCTGGGGAAGGGGCGTGATTGTAATGGGCTTCCAGCAGCTGTTCTGAAACCTTACAATTGTTCACTTATGGCTAATTAGGAGATTCTTAATTAGCAAATCTTCTACTCAGCACATTAGGCAATGAGGATTTTCAGGTCCGCGGCCACGGCTTTCTCTTTATCTCACCGAGAGAAAGCAAACTAGAAAAAGATATTTGCTGAAAAGCTCCACTCACCACCTGCAGACCTCATAATGAGAAGACGGTGGGGAAAGGTCGAGGTAGTTGTGCGGACACTCACCTCTCTCAATATTGGCTTCCTCTGGGATCAGAGCAAGTCACGGCCTTTCAAATGTTTCCTTCAATATGATCTATTTTACTTTTTAAATTATGTGTGTGTGGGGGGGGGGGATACACAGGTGTCCTAGGAAGCCAGAGAGGATGTCAGGATGCCCTTGAATTGAGAGTTAATGGTGGCTGTAAGCCATTCAGCATGGATGCCGGGCACAGAACTTGGATCCTTACTTGCCGAGCCCTCTCTCCAGCCCTGTCTCCTGTATGCAATGGAGTTGAGTTAGACCATCATTTTCTCTCCTTCTCAATCCCAGGCACCTATAATTAGGTATAAAATTGGGCATAGTTCTCTTATATACTTGAGGAAATGGATTATATTTAAGGGACAGGGCAGGCAAGTTTAAACAGAGGAGCAACATTTGCTTAGTAGAGCGTACATCAACATGTCAGCATGTGTTCATTATTGCAAGAGGACGTTCTTTTACTGTCGTTTTTATATTAGAGGAAATAAAAATTATAGTGGTGGATTTCCCAAACAGACATATCGCATAACAAGACAATACATAGATTGTTAAAGTAGATGAGGGACATCGAGGTTGTCTGGTATGAGAAAGGGGTAGAAATTGTTAGGCCATCATTTTGAACCTCTGCATTTTGGACCAGAAAACTCTTTAGATGTTTGCGGCATCCCTAGCCAGTAGCATTCATCACATTGTGACCAAACATGTTTTCATACATTGCCGAAACATCTTCCCCACGGGGGGGGGGGGGGGGAGGGAGTAACCCTAGCTGAGAACCAGTCGATCAGGACAGGGTTCATAAATGCTAATAAGCACCCAGCAGTTACATACGTGAAAGATGTAAAGGATGTTTTAAAGAAAATAAACAAATTCAAACGTCAGCATCCTCATCGCCAGTGTGTCCTTGTCATACCTTATGTGACTACCTATGTGTTCACATGTGTGCAGGCACTAACACAGGAAACCCTCAGATATTTGTCTACAGGTGCTGGGAGATAGGGTCTGGCTTGGAACTTGCTGCATTAGCTAGTCTGGTTGGCCAGTGAGCCCTGGGGATCTTCCTGCCAGTGGCTCCTCACTACTGGGATTAGAAAATATGAGATTAGCTTTTTCGCATGTGGATTCTGGGACTTGAACTCAGGTCCTTACGCTTGCGTGCCGAGCATTTTACTAACTGAGTCATCTCCCCAGTCCTCTTGCCATGACTTACACTTGTTCAAGAGGCACGGTGACATCATAGTGATGTAAAATCTCTTGGATCTTAAAAAATGTTGTTATATCAGTTCTTGCTGCAGACACGGAGGTGAGCTCTAAATCTATGTGGCCCAAGTTCAAATTTCAGATCTACTTCTTACCAGCTTCTGTACTGGGGTAGCTTTTTAAGCTATTTCACTTTTCCTATCTGTAAAATGACAATAATGCACTTTGTAAGATTATGCCGGGCTTGCACAGCACAGCACACAGAAGACACCCAGGAAAGGACACACAGTAGGCCCTCAATAGACACTCCATGCTTTCATCCCTAAGCTATGAAAAAGCTGCAAATTCAAACACAGACATCTACGGACTGGATGGAGCCCAACAGATACAGGCTTTCTACTCCGAAGCATTGGCTTTCGAGAGTCTACTCAAGTTTCCTAGGGTTTCTTGATTCTGTTTTATGAAATCAGAACATGGTTGGCCTCTGACTAATTGACAGAAACTAGTCGAGGAGCTAGAACTTTGACACTAGCAAAGACCAGGGAGTCAGGCTAGACTCATAAGCAAAGGCCAGTGGCAAACTATGTGTTCTTGGAATTCATCAAGAGAGAATGGAACGCCAACTCTCCCCTCCATTGAAGAGGAGACTACCTGGGTGTCGTGGTGCACGCCTTTCATCCCACTACTTGGGAGGTAGAAGCAGGCAGAGCTTGGGGAATTTGAGACCAGCCTGGTCTACACAGTGAGTTCCAGGACAGCCGGAGCTACATAGTGAGACTTTGTCTTGAAAAAAAAACAAAACAAAACAAAGTAAGACAGGCAAGTTCTTAATAATTATGGTGGTTGACAATTAAGCAGAAGACTCATAAGTGAACATCTCATGCCCATCCCTAAATAGAATATCTACACGATCCGCTCCGAGGCTCAACATCAGTGATATGGGGGACAAAAGGAGCAGAAGGTGGGAAGGGGTGTATGAAAGAAATCTTCTGGGCACGATACGGCCGCCGCATCTACAAACTCACGGTAGCAGTGGTTCCGGGCACAAGGTGGTACCCACCAATGTTCCATCACGAATGACCGAGAGGCATGGAGTCTTCACCCCCCCCCCCCGGAGGAGCAGTGAGCAAGTTATTGAGAAAGGAGTTGTCACGTTCCTGAGTGTTGTAACCACCTGTAAGTGGTCCTTGCTCAAGTTAGCAACACTCCCTGCTGTGCTTATGTGGGCAACACTAATTAAATCCAGGGCTCAGATAAACAGCAGAAATTGGCGTGGATAGCAGAGGGACTGGATGGGAAAGTAGAAAGGGATTCATTCGAGAGGAAGAGGGGGCTGGAGGAGGGGAACAGTAACCGAGATGAAAATGAGTGAGGCACGTTATCTATATGAAAGCGTGAAAGGGTGATCTTTGAAAACGAGAAAAGCGAGTAACCCTTGCCTCTCTTTTAAAAGAAAGTTCAAGAGATGAGAAGCGCTGCACTTGGAAGCCGCCAGCCTCAACCATCTCCTTGCAACAGATGCCACGAAAGTACAGTGAGCTCTTATTTACTTTCTAGCTAAAATAAATCGACAATTATAAGTTGGTATCGTTAGCCCAACTGCTTGTCAGCGAGACTGCCGAGGGAGGCAATAATAGATTGCCTTCTCCCACCTCCTCCTCCTCCTCCCACTGAAAGACGACATACCCACTCCTGATCAATACTTTGATCTGAGTTACTTATAGGCTGTCAGACATGTGTATCCGTTTCACTCCAGGGTACAAGAATGAGTACCTATTTTTCGAAATCTAGATCAGATATTACATGGCTTGGGTGAGCTGTTGTCATGGTCTAGAACCGTATAACCAGATCAGCAAGACAGAGAAGATAGAGGATTACCAGAAGTCAAAGGTGTAGCTGGCAATACGTGTCCCCAACATCACCTTCATGAAAACCATGCCACGGGTACTAGGGAGATGGTTCCTGCTGAACAGTCACAAGGACCTGAGTTCAAATCCCCACAACCCATGGAAAACTAGGTAGGCATGGCTGGTGTACCTGGAATCCCAGCCTGGAATCCTGAAATGAAGTGAAGACAAAGGGACCACTGGATCACAGGGGGTTGTTCACACACACACACACACACACACACACACACACACACAGCCTTAAGCCTTTCTATCTTCTATAACTGAGAATATACGAAGTGCTTTCCAAACACAGCCCTGCTCCAGTCCCACCCCAACGCTCTAGAGTGCCCAGCAATGGTCAGCTTTTCCAGGGGTCAGTGCAAGGGCCAGTGTGAGCTTCATGAGTCACAGCAGATCCGGCTCTGACCTCAGGGGAATAAATTTGCAGATCCAGAGCCTAGTGCTATTTCACAGACTCACGCATATACGCAACGTGATTCTAGACCAAACCTCTGGCATAGATTTAGTATTCATCCAACTCAGTGGAAAAGAATATTTTCTATTAACCTGGCAAGTACATTTAGTAAAGGCTCATTCACAGGTTAATAAAAAATGTGGGCTGGTCCTGGCTTTACTCAGGATGCAACTCTTTTCTGATATAAGCTTGATGTTTTTAAAATTCTATCTTTTGAAAACGTAGTCAGTCTCTTGTGTTCTCTGCCTTACTCAGTGTTTTCCACTGAAGACAGCAAGGGTGGCAAAACAAACAAACAAACAAACAAAAAAACTATCCCAGAGTTCCCAGGGTTCCTAGGCCAAAGCCACAGCCCTGGAGTTAGAGCAGGTCTAGCCCACAGAGCTGCTGGGATGCTGAGCTAGGTTTTTGCGGGTCTGTCCCACAGAGACATGGGGATGCTGAACCAGGTTTCTGCAGATCTGTATGTCACTCACAGTTTTTGCAAGCTGGACACAAACAAATCTAAACTGCAAACAAGATCAGTGTTGAGTTGCAGTCTTCTTCAGGGGTGGGTCTGTGTGACACATTTCACTGTGTACACAAAACAAAGACACACAAATGACAGAGTGATTATTGCAGAGGGAAACCACCCATACACACAAAACTACACACAAAACAGGCAGCGTGCAAAAAACTGAACCCTGGGAGAAGGGAAAAAGAAGGAAGGAGAAGTAACATTGAAACATTTGAAGGGAGAGTAGCTGACACTTTCTGAAGCCATTGAAAGATACCAACCCCTAGCTACAAGATCAGCAACATCTAAGCCTTTAATAATACTGTTTCTCAACCTGTGGGTCACGACCCCTTTGGGGGTCAAACGACCCTTTCACTGGGATCACCTGTGACTGCCATTAGACACAGAAATATCCATTATGATTCGCAACAGTGGCAAAATTATAGTTATGAAGTAGCAACCAAAATAATTTTATGACGGGGAGGGGGTCTCTACGGCACAGGCTCACATTCACGTACATCGTGGTCCCTCTTCTAACTAACCGAAGAGGCTGACGTAACTAAAGCCAAAGGGAACGTTGATGCTTCAGTGGCAGAGAAGAGATAGCTGGTGGGGAAGATGAGTTTGGTACTGGACAACAACACAGCAATGAGAATAAAAAACCTCCGGAGAACCCTCTGGGGACTGAAGCCGGCCAGCTCCATTACATTGCCCCCTCAAGATGCTGTGAATGTTCCTGGACACATGGCGAACACGGCACACTGCTAGCTCTGGCTCTTTTGGTGTGTGTGGCGGGGTAGGGAGCGGGTGCGGAACTTCTTTGGCATCAGACACAAAGGAGGGGCTAGTTCTCAAGTCTGACTGCCAGGCAGTCCTGCCCAGGACTTCAGAGGATCTCTTCTAAACAGACACTGCCCAGATTCCAGTGCCAACTCTATTACTTCTTAGCCCGCCAGTTTGGGCAGGTTATGCCATTTTTCTGTGTCCAGTTTCCTCCCTTAACTGTGTAATAATGGTGTTTTCTTCATGGTTATGCCTTGAGAATCAAGCATCATAGTACCCGAGAGTGGTGTGAATAGTGCCTTATATGACGTCAGCACTTTACAGTACACGGGATGTGTGGGATTTAAAACTGAGATCCTCTGGGACTGGATAGTGGGCACACAGTGTATATTCAATTCTCTATAATAAAAAGCACTTGCCAGCAAGCACCCTACACACATTGACTGTTAGGACGAGAGGCCTCCAGGCAGAAGCGGTTTTCCTAGGCTCTTAATAATGCTATAATATTTTTTAATATTCACCATTATTGCGAATTGGTACAAAGGAGTGAACTTTTGCTGGGACAGCTTCGACCAGGTTATTTTGGGAAGAGCTTGGCAAGAACTTTACAATTTAGGGTCGGAAAAGCCACCTGGTACCCAGAGTGTAATTTCAATGGGAGCTTGGAATATAAGCATGTAAAAGGTATACAGACATGGAGACCTGGCTTATGAAGTGAAATGAAGGCAGATTCAATCAGGGCTGTTAGTGTCTCATTTGAATTACGAATCTGTGTTTTCTGATTGGGAGAGGTGCTGAAGATTGGCTGTAATTAACAAGAGAACAGCATCCTTGAGCTGAAATCTTCTGAGAAGTGTTTCCTCGGGTCAAGACGTCAGGGGGTGGGGCACAAGCCTTAAAGTCTTCCCATGAGCACAGACAATGTGTGGATTTGTGCCAGTTCTCTTCCATCTTGGAATCACCTACATCTGGACCACCCTATCCCTAAAAAGGCATCCTTGAACGCAACAGGTCCAGTGGCATTCTGTAACATCCGCCAGCAGAATATTGAACCGGGTCACACCCTTGCCTCTGTCTTCTAATTAAAATCACACCCACGGCAAGATAACGACAGCAGAGAGGAGAAAACATGGGCAGTGGCTTGTCTGGGCATTGTTTCCTCAGGGAAAAACTTTCGAGAGGAACTCAAAGGTTCTCACAATCATTTGGAATTCATCGAGACGGGACTCAGACACCTCAATCCCCTTTCTTCTGTCTTCAGATGTGCCGGGCAAGGAGCAGAATGGGAGGAATGAGTGAAGAGCGAACAGTCAGAGCAAGCTCAGGTTTAAAAGAAGTCAATTAAGACATGTCAGCGCAACATGGGGATGAAGGAACAGGGCAGGTGTGAGGAGATTAGCTCCACCCTCCTGATGCTCCTATCAGTCTCGGGGGATAAGAAACGGGGAAGGGCATGAGATGTTGGCATGAGATATTGGTACCCAGGCGCCATGGAGGAAGGAGTGAAATGATTAGCTGCAGGTGCCTGTCAGGGGTGCCGCCGTCTCTCCTCACTTGTGATAGTTCTGTGGAGTTTCTCTGAAGGAGCACTAGCTGTCTGTCACCCTTGGGGAAGAGCCTCCTTGCTAGCTCCTCTTTCCTTTGATGCCTGCGGGAGCTTGGCCATTAAAATCTGCCTTGGGCAAAAACTCAGCAGGCAAATTTCCAGTCCAAGAACAGCTGTGACGAAACTTTAATAAAATTCAATAATAATAATAATAAAAATAATAAATCTAATTCTGATTGGCATCAAGAACTCCGAGTTGGATTTACTGTCTATCTGTATATTCAGATCGGTGGTCCAGGGAGAGCCGACCCCCTCTGCAGGATGCTCTACGGTGGAGCTCTGACTGTGAGCATTGGTTCACAGCTGTGTCCCTGATCCAAGGATCACATGGGGGCTGCGGGTTTGCTTAGGCAGCCTTAATGTGTTTCAAGTGTTCTACACTTGGGAGAATCTCTGCAAACATGCATATTGCGTGACAGGTGGCTGAAGAGGGTTAACACCGCAAAGACAAAAAGCATAAGGTGTTTCAAATGTGTTTTATGTGAGGCATCTAGCTAAGTATAGCTCTGAACTGACCGGGAAAAAATGCAGCGAAGGGGGTCTGTTGAGTTTCTGCAGGGAACCTCAGAATGCTAGTTTTAGGGAAGATGGCTGGCTGGCTTCTGTGTAGAGGTGGTACCCAGACTTCCAGGTCTATTATAGGAGATATCACTGAGATTACACGTCATTCAAATGCACACATGAAAAGAGCAGAGTGCTTCAAAACATTTAGCCAGTCCATCCAACACCACGGCTCCTCTTCTTAGCTCTACCACAGTGGGTCTCCAAGCAACCATCTTTCTCGTCCTGCTTGTGAGGCTCTATAGTCACAGGCAGTAGTAAACTAGTTCTGTCCTCTTGGGCTCCACCCACCATTCAAACTGCTGCCATGACCTTGCAAGCGTTTAAAGCTGTATTAGTTACTTTTCTTGCCCATGAGAGACCTGATGAAAGCAATTCAAAGGGGAAAGGATGCATTTCAGCTGCCGGTTTGAGGGTGAGTTCACCATCATGGTGCAGAAGGTATGGAGGCAGGACAAGAAGCATCCACAGTCAAGAAGCAGAAAGAGCCAAGTGCTGCTGCTTGGCTAGCTTTCTCTGCTTGACAAAGTCGGGGACACCCAGCCCACCTAGGATGAGTTTTCCTCCATCAGCTGATCTAATCTAGAAACTCTCTCATAGACTTGCTCAGAGGTTTGGTTCCTAGGTGATGGTAAGTCCGATTAGCTTGACAATCAAGATGAACTGTTACAAGAGCCTCCTCTAGAACAATTTAGCCTTATCCAAAAGGTTATTAAACAGAGGCCAACCTTTCGAGATATAGTTTTATTATATATAAGAAGGTCCCCTGAATGGGCTTTTCCAGGCATGCCTTACAGATCAGTGTTTAGAGCTGGCAAACCCTGAAAGAGTCTCATGGAAACGTCTTCTTTCTGTTCTACTCTTGTTGGTCCGGTTGCTCGTTTCATTGAGGTCACAGAAAGACCCTGTTCTAAGAATGCTATGCAAATGATCCAAAACTAGTCTGAGACTATTTCCACGCTATGCTGCCCACTCTTACTATAGTGGTGAGACAACAATTTAAAAAAGAAAAACAAAGATATGGATGCCAGCAGGCTGGTGTCAGTGAAGAAAATCGATTTGCTAAACCCTTGCCTTTTCATGGCTGGAGTCACTCAAGGACCATTTACTCCTTTCGGGATCCAAGCTGGTGTAATCACCTGCAAGTAGGGATTTTAAAGCACAAAAGAACCCAGCTGCGCTGTCCTGCTTCACCTGTGTTTCCTTGAGCCACTAGCAGATGGAGTTTATGTGTATTTCCCCTCCATTTCTATTGATGCCACAGATGCACGGAGTCTGCTCCAGCACTGATGGGTCTGGCAGTGCCGGAGTTGGGGGGGAGGGGCAGCAATGAGATGCTGTCAGAGTGACCCTCCTACAAGGACGCGCCCATTCTCCAGGTCATCTGTCCCAGCAACTCTGTAGTAACTGCTAACAAAACCGTGATTAATAGTCGCTGGTCCATGTCTCCATTAGAGTTGTTCACTTTTCATTTAAGATTTAGTTTGTCTTTATTGAGTATGTGTGCATGTCAGTGTGCATGTGTATGAATGTGTGTGTGTGTGTGTGTGTGTGTGCAGGTACCTATGGAGGCCAAGATCAGACTTCAGATCCCCCAGAGTAGGAGTTACATGAATTTGTGAGCTGCCTGACCTGGGTGCTAGGAACTGAACTCGGGTCCTTTTCAAGAGCCACAGGTACTCTTAACCGCTAGACTGTCTCCAGATCCTAGAACCTGGTTATGAAATAAACAAACACTTGAAACCAGAGGTAGGGAAGAACTTGTTGAAAGCCTTTGGCAAGCTTCTTAAGAGCTGGCTGGCTGTCCCACCTTCACAAAAGTTTGCCAGTTGCTTCAGTTTTTCCCTAACACCAGCTCTCAAGTCTAGCGCCTGAGTCCTACCGAGGGCCCGTGGTCACATGACTTCCCACCTAGCCATATATGGAGAAAATTAAGCAAAACTCCACAAACCAGATAGCAAGAGGAAGTGGAGGCATGCTGTTCTTTCAGGGCACCTCAAAGAATGAATGGTGTTCCCATGATGTAATACTTCTCCCTCCTACATCGTAGACAGATGGAGAGGGTCATGCCTATGCTCTGCTGCCACCAGCTCGAGCTGGTATTGAATGATAGTGTCATTCCTTATCTGCCATAGACTTTGATTTACTTGAGAGAGTAAGAAGCAGACCCCAAAACATGGCTACCAAATTGTTAGCCAGCGGGTACAGGGAGGTATTTCTGAGAACTAGTTAATAAAATGCCACACCCCTGTCTTTCCCTCACTTCATAAGAGCTTATCATGGATCTAGCTGTCATAGTCACGGCATCTCTAATAATAACTCCTGTTTCCAGTTTCAAGTCAGCAAAACTAATAGTGACAAACCTCGCTAACTTCCCAACGGAGGAGGTTGTTACAAACAGAGATGGTGATAAGGTGGTAAGACCCCCCCCAAAATACTATGAGCCATACACTGTCTTTACCATGCACCCAAACCAGACACACATATATCCATGCAGAAAACAAAGAGAGAGAAATATGTACATCATTGATCTCGAAAGTAGACGAAAATGGGAGTTTTATAAGGAGTCAGGGACTACAAGCTGGCTCTGATACAGGCATTCAGAGGTAAGGATTCACAGAGAGAAACAACAGCATAGCTTATACACACACACACACACACACACACACACACACACCAATATGCACATTTAGAGCAATATATAGTGAGCAAATATGAAACGGACAACCCTTCCAGAAGGAATGTGGTGGTTTAAATGAGCATGGTCCCCACAGGATCATATGCTTGACTGCTTGGTCCCCAGTTAGTGGAACTATTCAGGACATATTAGGAGTTGTGGCCTTGTTGGAAGAGGTGCATCCCTGGGGGCCAGGTCTGAGATTTCAAAAGCCCATGCCATTCCCAGTTAGCTCTCTCTACCTTGTATTTGTGGGTCAAATACAAGTTCCCAATGACTTCTCCAGGGCCCTGCTTGCCTGCTGCCTGTCATGCCCCCTGGGGTCATGGATTCCAACCCAAATGTACCGCTGCTTCCTTTTGGAAGTAGCCTTGGTCATAGTATTTTGTCATGGCAATAGAAAAGTAGCTAAAGCAGAAGCCCACATTGGCCTATGGCTGTGAATGGCCTAACCAACGTGTTTCGCGGAGGAACATGGAAGCCTTTAGACTAGGAAAGTGGCAAATGATGTAGTCAGAGCATTAGTAAGACATCCCAGTCAGACCTTGGAGGACATCGGTGCTGAGAGCAATACAGATTATGGAGACCCAGATCAAGCCATTTCAAAGGACGACAATATTAGCAGCTGGACTAGAGACCCTGCTTGCGATATTTCGGCTAAGAATGTGGCTGCTTTTGGCCTTTATCCTAAGAATATGTCTGAGAGCAAATTGAAGAATTTTGACCTAACCTCATCGACAGAAGAGGTTTCAACACAGCCTAGTACGGCTTCTGCCGAGTGATTATTAGGAATCACTCCTATGCAGCTCCAAACTGAAAATGAGAAAGTAGGTGAAAAGAAAATGCAAAATGTACAGTTGGGAGAGAAAAAGAGCACCAGGACAATGTAATGCCAGAGCCAAGACTTGTGATGAAAGAGGAGGAGAAGCCTGGTGTGACACATAATAAAAGGAGGGGTGAACTCAGGGCAAGGACCCCACTTAGCTAATCCTGCAACTTGTGAAAGGAAAAGTCTAAGGAATTTTCTGGCCCTAAAAAGAAATGACAAATCAAAGTTTACGCAAATGTAACCAATCCAAGCAGGCCAGGTTCTGTCCCCAGCAGGCAGACAAACTCAGAAGCTTCAGCTGTGGCGATTTTGACTTTAGAATCAGAGAGAACACACGGGGAAAGGGATGGTGGAGTCTTCATCCAAGGTTAAAGGAAGCGGCTAAGGCCAGGCATGTGACGGGAGGGTCCCTGAGTGGAGGCCGGGAGAGGCCATTGTGTGAAGTTGTGAAGCTTGGGTTGTGTTGAGGAGCCCCAGATGCTAGCCATGTCAGAGCTATAGGATGTCTGCCAAGGAGCGGAGCAGACAGAAAGCGGAATCAGCCCAAGAAAGAGGAATGGGATACAGTTTGCAAAGCTGGAAGGGTAGAGCTGTCAAAGCCCTTCGACATGAGATGGGAAGTTATAGGATTTGGAGATTTTCCTGCTGGGTTTCGAACCTCCTTTTGCCCAGTATTTCATCACTGTGCCCCCAATCCTCTTTTTGGAATGGTAATGTGTATTCTGTGCCATTGTACATTGGAAGTCTATATTTTGTTTTTTAATTTTACTGGGGGGGGGTTACAATTTAGAGATTGGCTCAGAAGAGACTTTGGACTTTTAAACCATCTTGAGATTGTGAAATACTATAGGGACTTCTGAAGCTAGACTAATTAATTACATTGATAAAAGGATAGTATTCTGGGGACCTAGGAGTGGAAAGGGTTGTTTTAAACAGGAATGTCTGATCTTATAATAGATGGAACTAATTGTAAAGGATCCCAATGTGTGGCCTTGTTGAAAAAGGTATGTCACTGGGGGTGGGCTTTAAGCTTTCAAAATACCACACCATTCCCAGTTGACTCAAAAGAACATAGACTCAAGCAAGTACCTTCTTCCAGAAGCTGTATCAAAATAAGTCTATGAAACTCCTTCTGACCCCATGACTTAATGTTTCTGTGTTCACTAGAACGTAGTTCGATACCTTAGGATGCAACACATTGAAAAGCAGAAGAGCAAACCGATGTGTCGGCTTCAAGAGAGGAATTGATTTTTCTCACATTCCAGGGGTAGTGCTTAGCATCCATACCAGGGACTAAGACACCATCTTAGTTTGGGTTTCTATTACTATGATGAAACACCATGACCCAAGCAACATGGGGAGTAAAGGATTTGTTTGGCTTACCCTTCCATGTAACAGTCCACCACTGAAGGAAGTCAGGTATGAACTCAAACATGGCAGGGGCCTGGAGGCAGGAGCTGATGCAGAGGCTGAGGGGTGATGCTACTTATTCTCTTGCTCCTCAGGGCCTGCTCAGCCTGTTTCTTATAGAACCCAGAACCGTCATTCCAGGGATAGAACCTCCCACAATGGGCTGGGCCTTCCACCACCAATTACTAGTTAAGAAAATGCCCTATAGTCTGGTCTTTTAGAAGCATTTTCTGAACTGAGGTTCCCTTCTCTCAGATGACGTTAGCTTGTGTCAAGTTGCCCTCAAACCAGAAGCACAGACTTTCCGTGTTTCTGTTTTGTCAGCCTGGATGTGGGTGCAGCTTCATGCTTGCCTTCATGGTCCCAAGTTGATCACTGCATCTCCGGGCTGCCCATTTTTCTCGACAGAAAAGGAAGAAAGCAAAAAGGAGAAGAAGGGCAGGGGGTTAGACGGAAATGACTCCTGAGTCTGCTTCTTTTCTTAGGAAAGGAAAAACGTTCTCAGAAGCCTTGCTCAGATTACTTCTGCTTGCAATCCACTGGACAGAATGGTGTCAGATAGACATCAGCGAGGAAGTGTCTGGGTAAAAGGGGTTTGTGGATGGGAGTTGGGTCAACCTTCACCAACATTCTCAAGAGCGTCTCTCACTCCCGCAAGCATAGTGACACACGCCTGTGACCTCAGCACTGGGGAAGTGGAGGCAGGCAGGAGGAGCAGGAGTTCAAGGTTATCTTTAATTACATAATAAATTCAAAGGTGGCCTAGGATAGGTTAGACTCTGTTTCAAAAAAAAAAAAGCCCCATCACCCCAAAGTGCAATAAAAAAAGACCTATAAAATTTAATATCAAAAATATAAATTCTGCCTTAAAAGGGCAAGAGCAAGGATGGTTATTATGTTATGTGTTTCTCTGTTGCATCCACTTGATGAAGAAAGCTCTAGAAACAGAAGTCAGGGGGGGTATATGCTAAAGAAATGATTATCATCGCCTTAACCGTATTAGAAAGAAGATCGTGGTCTCATCCCTGCCTTCCATCCTTGAATCCCAGGCCCTTGAACTGTCCCTCACAGTCTCCTACTTGTTTAGGCCTCAAGGGACCCTGGTCACCCCCACTCCCATCTCTTGAAGGTTTGATTTCCAAGCATCATTAAGAGTAATTGTCATTATTTTAGCATCACTCCTGGCCTGAGCATCCTCGGAGGCTCCTTGCGGTCCTGCCGTGATGTCTGTCCTCACTCAGTATCTCTTCCCTGTTGCATCCTTTAGATCTGCTTTTGACAAACAGCCCCATCCCTTCCAAAGTCCCGGCGCCAGCCATTCCATTTTTCCTGACCCATTATTTCCCATCTCCGCCTCTTCTAGTTCCTTGACCTGAACATGTTTCCGCTGACTCTACCCCCCTTCTGCTGTCTGCATCACCTCCTCTGCACGGCTTATCTCCTTCACTCATTTTTCTCAATTCCTCATTCTTCCTTTTGCCATGCTCACGTGACAAAACTCAGTCCTGCTGGAGTCAAATTCTACTTCAGCCCTTCACCCAAAGTTTGCATATAAATAGAAAAAAATACTACTTTCTTGAGAGACTCGTTATTTTGTTTATTATTATTATTATTATTACTATCATCATCATTATTATCTTTATTTTGTGTGTATGTGTATAACATGTAGAGATCAGAGGATGGCCTTGGATCTTTTCTTCTCTCTCTGTCTATCACATATTTTTTGAGACAGGGTCTTTCACTGTACCTGGGACTGACGGATTCAGCTTTACTGACTGGTCAGTAAGCCCCAGGGATCCTCCTGTTTCTGTCTCCCCAGCACTGGGATGACAGGCATGTGCTGCCAATCCCAGATGTTTTAACAAGCATGCTGAGGCATCTGAGCGCCAGTCATCACACTTGCACAACACGCTCTTTACCAGCTGAGCCATCGTCCCAGCCGAGAGATTCATGCTAGATATCACATCGGCCCTGAATGCTCCGGGGATGCTCTGGTGTTTTGCTGTCTCATTCTCTCCTTCAGACTCTTGCGTGACCAGTGACGGTCCTCTCACGCTTCCACTGTCTTTCCCCTGCTGTATGTCGATGACTATGCTTCCGGTTGCTCTCAACAAGACAGCAGCAATAGGAGAGGATTTGCAGTTTTACTTCTGCCCCCTCCCACAGCCCTTTTCCCATACCGCCATCCTGTCTGTCACTGTGTGGATGAACTCTTCCTGTGTGAGGTCAACGCCTTTGCTCTTCCGCCAGATGCCACCCACTTCTCAGCCACCCAAAGCCTTTGGTGCCCCTGAGTCATCATCGGTCCTGTCTTTACAAAATCATCATTGTCAAGCAGCGTGCGAATGGGCTGCCATCCCTCCCATCTTAAACATCCTTTAGCCTTGGAAGTCTTTCACCCAAGGCTTGTTTCCCACTCCCACCCCCAGGAACATGTCTCCAAAGATTTGCTTGCTCCATTCAGTCCTTCTTCTCTTTCTTGAGTCTCTCTCAGGAAGACTTTTGTCCCAAACCTTTGACCAGAACACTCGTCTAAGTCATGAACGGTTTCCAAGTTGCTACGTCCATGATCAAGCCTCAGTACTATTTGACCTGTCACCGTGTGTAGTAGTCACTCTTGGTTGAAGTGCATTGGTTCCTAGGTTTTAGGGACTTCAACCCATTCCGGATTTCTCCAGGGCTCACCGAATTCTCTCTTCCTCATGAGCTGAGAACTCTGCTAGCTCTGGGACAACGCTATCACTAGGATGGTAATAAGACTAAGCCAAGTTTTTCCAAACATTGAATGCCAGCCTCAACTGCTCCCCTCACTTCTAGGCTCGTGTCTCCAGCACAGGTATGACATTTTCAGCTTGATATTGAAGTCATTTCATACACAAGACATGCCCAAAATAAGTCTAGTCTTCACTGTGTCTCTTGCCTGTTCCGCCTGTCTGTACCCTAGCTCAGAAGGAAGCAGCGACTCTGGCCATGTAAACCTCATGGTCTTGGTGTTTTCTTCATAGCTGCTCCGTGGACTCAGGCCACTATCATCTCTCACCTGAGTTGATGGCAGCGCCTCCTCACTGACGCTTTCTGACCCACATTTTTGTCTCTTTCATACACTCAGTATGGGAGTCAGGATGGCGGCATGATCCTCTGCGTTACCCTAGTATCTCACTCTGAATAAAACTTTCAGTCCTGGCACAGCAACCCTGTAATTCCTCACCTCTCTCGTGATGTATATGTCTTAGGAAATCTCTATGTGTCAGTATATTTTTATCAAAATAGTATTTTTTTTTTCAGATGGGCTACCGAGTAGCCTAGGCTGGCCTTGCTCTTGTAGCAGAGGATGCCCTTGAACTTTTGATCCTCCTGAGATGAGGGCCAGTATCACCATATCCTATTTCTGTAGGACTGGGGGTTAAATCCAGGGTCTTGTGCATCTAGGCAAACACTCTACCTAACTGATCTCCGTCCCCAGGCAAAAATAATATTTTAGATGCATAAAATAATCTAGATGTAATTGAAAAAAAGTTATATTAAAATGCAGTAAACAAAGCTAAAAGAAATGCAAATATGACATATGAGTGTATATAGGGTCCTCCGTGATTAGCAGTCCCTGCCAGACAACAAACAGAGAGACTTTTCTCCAGACAACCTGGTCCCCATGCATTTCTAATTACACCCAGCTACAGTCTCCACCAGGTCCTGAGCCCTGAGGAGTCTGCCTTTTTCCTTCAGAGTCCTGAGGACAGAACTCACTAGGTTGCCCTCCACTACCAGGCTGCATCTTCACCCAGCTGGTCTTTGATAGTCTATCCCTTATACTTGAGTTTTACAGTTGCTATTCCCCCAAATCTCCGCAGGATTATCCCGCACCCCCTTTAGTTCTCTGGCCCAAGGTCAATTCACCTTGCCGGCGAGGCCTTCCTTGCTGTTTTGGTTTTCTTCGTAACCTTTATGACTGTCTGAGAGACAGAAGGAGTTAGATAGGTTAATAAAGAAACGGATGGACAGACAGATGCACATACGCTGTTCTAGTTTCACTCTGTGCCTGAGATAAATTAAAACAGCAACAACAAACTCTAAGACCAAAAGCAACTTGGGGAAGGAAGATTTCAACTTACACACCCAGGTCATAGGCTTGCACAGAGGGAAGTGAGGACAGGAACTCAAGCAGAAGCCATGGAGGAACTCTGCTTGTTGGCTTAGTAGCTATCTAGTGCATGCTAATTGAGCTAACATTCTTGCAGTTTGGGTTGTGAGCCTAACCTTCCACTGCTGAGTTAGCTTTTTTACTCAAAGAAGATCCACCTGCCTAGGACTGGTACCACCTTCAGTGGGATTGGGCCTTCTCTCTCTCTCTCCCACATCAGTTGAGAGAGCCTCACATAGACACAGCTATAGGCCAATCTAATAGATGTAATTCTTCAACTGAGGTTCCCTCTTCCTGAGTGACTCAACATTGTTAACAATAAAAACTAACCAGGATGCACCCATGCAAACACGTATAATAGATAATACATACACACATCCGTACATATATATATATGATATATAATAAATACAAGCATCTGCATATACATATATAATAGCACATATACACAGGCATACATACATATAAATAGATATACATGTAGGTACATCCATATATAATAGATAATACATACAGACCCGTGCTGTAGGACAATGGTCTTGTACCCTGTCACTTGTATTGTTTTAATAAAATGTTGATTGGCCAATAGCCAGGCAGGAAGTATAGGTGGAGTTACCAGGCAAGAAGTAGAAGCAGGGTGACAAGAACAGAGAATTCTGGGAAGAGGGAAAAGTCAGCTTGCAGTCATCACAGAGGGAGCCAGACACAGAGGAAGCAAGATGAGAACACCTCACTGATAAAGGCACCAAGCCACGTAGCTAACATGGACAAGCATAATGGGCTAATTAAGATGTAAGAAGTAGTTAATAAGGAAAGCCTGAGCTACTAGGCCAACTAGTTTATAATTAATGTAAGACTTCTGTGTGTTTCTTTGAGACTGAATGGCTGCGGGATGGGGCAGGACAGAAACCTCAGTCAACATGTCCATGCACTATATTAGTGATTTTTCCTTAACCACGACCAAGGCAACTCATGGGAGACTTCATTTGGACTTTCAGATCCAGAAGCTAAGAGCCCATGACGGCGGCAAGAGTAGGAAGCTGAAAGATGACAAATGTGACCTCAAACACAAGGAAGAGAGCGCAAAACGGAAGTGGGATGAGGCTATGTCTTCAAAGCCCACCTCCAGTGCCGTGCTTCCTCCTGTACCTCCTGAGCTTGCCAGGGACTGAGTGTTCAAATGCCTTCTATGGGGGGCATTTCTCATTCTGACAACTACAAATGCATGTGTATATACATGCATACACGAGACAGAATGTCTTGTCTCATTTATTCGTTTGTACCTACATACTCATCGTTTTTAGGAGCACAGCATCTTAAACCAATTTTTGACTTATTAATGCATCTATGGGACCTACTCCCGTGCCTGCATATTATTGATGTTCAACAAATATTTACTGAAAGGTCAGACAATGAAGCCTTGCCTACCAGGCGAGAGACTGTGAGAGCTGCCTTTTCTCAAGTCAGATCACAACAACACTCGAGGAGGTGACTCCCAACCTTGCACAAAATTTTGCAAGATCAAAATACCCATGCTTAGCATTTGGGTGTAGCTCAATTGTGGAGTGCTTGTCCAAAATGTAGGAGTCCTGGGTTTGATCCATAACAACATTCGTAAGCATGTACACATACATGCTTTCCCCAAGGCATACCACTCCCCCAGATGAGATGAATTACCTTGAAAATCTCATCCTAGAAGATATAACCATGGGGAGACTTCTTAACTTGAGTGTTTGGCCATCTGACCACTCTTCTTAGTTTCCATGGGAAAATGGCCACAGTCATTCTTTCCCAATCCAGGGCCTTTTAAACAAAATTACGTTCCAGAGACTAAGCATAAAGAGGCAAGAAAGAAAACTCAGATAGATAGGGTTATGCCAGAGACAGTCAGAATCTTAGCAACAGCATCAGATAACATCCAGGATACTGCAGACCAGTGTACTCATGAAAAAAGGCAGTTTTCTTAATGGGGGGGGGAGGGTGCTATCCAGTCTACATAGAGATATACTAAATATTTCTTCTCTAAAGATTCCAATTTCAAACTCCAACTATTGATCTCTACCTAACCCTGAAAGTGAGTGATTCTGAATCAAATAAGAATAAAAGCTAAAGGAGGCTTGCCAAGTCTGCACGTGAGGAGTAAGTCTCCACATCAATCCGTGGTGTTCATGCAACCTATGAAATCATAGTTCTCATTTAGTTTATGTCATAGTCTGTTTGGTGGGACCTTAGTCCCGTTTTATGTTGAATCGCCGCTACTTGAAGGCACCAGCCCTGTTCAATGTACTCTGGTGGACTTCAGTGAGGAATAAATGCATTAACGAAGCAGCCAACCCCAGCCTCGTACATAGAGCAGGCCCACTGGGCAACGAACGCTCTTGGCAGCTGTTTTGGGAGACCTGTTTACTAACCCACCATTTAACTGACTGCCAGAATTCCTGTGGAGAAAATGACTGCTTCAAGCCAGCTTCGTGTGCTCTGAGGAGATCCAAGTAATTGTCAGATCACCTCTTTCAGACCACCCCGCTGATTACATGTTAGTCTTCCCCTTGAGTTAGGGCTGTAGCTGCCTTCCAAGGGTGCCAGGGTTGGGAAGTCATGTTCAGGACTTCTTTGAGGTTAGTGGGAGGAAATGAAAGCAACGCCTCAGGGTAGCTGCTCATTCTTTCAGCTCCAGGCCGCACCTAGAGGAGCCATATCTTGTGGAGCCTTGTGACAGGCTGTTGAGATTTCCTCTAAGGCGGTGGTGCTCAATCTTCCAAATGCTGGGACCCTTTAATATGTTCTCCCATGTTGTGGTGACTCCCCCCCCCCAACCATAAAATTCTTTTCCTTGTTACTTCATAACTGTAATTTTTCTACAGTTAGAACCACAATGTAAATATTTGTGTTTTCTGATGGTCTTAGGTGAGTCCCGTGGAAGGGTGGTTCAACCTCCCCATAGGGGTCATGACCCACTGTTTGAAAACCACTGTTCTAAGGTACATCCATCCCTTTTTCCTCATAGCAGCACTGATTCTCAGGTCCATGTGCTCCCTCTTCCCTGACTCTCAGTCCCACAGAGTGGAAGAATCTACTCCTACTCTTGTGCAAAAGTCAACAGTAGTCAACAGTAGTCAACAGTAGCCAACAGTAGCCAACAGTATTCAACAGTAGCCACCAGTAGCCAACAGTAGTCAACAGTAGCCAACAGTAGCCAACAGTAGCCAACAGTAGTCAACAGTAGCCACCAGTAGCCACCAGTAGTCAACAGTGCTCCTTAGCTATGGTGGCTCATGCAGACCTACACTGTCCCAATTGTGATGAATTTGAGGGATTTGGAGTGAAGTTCTAGGTCTAGCTTGTGAAGGGGTAATTTAGAATTTCCTGGGCTCCTACCCAGAGCCTAGCAATAAATTCAACACAAGAATTAGCAAAATTAACAGTGGGGAAAGTATAACTCCAAGAGAAGTCAAAGCTAAATCAGTTTCAAGGACCTCTAAAAATGAGATTCCCAACTGTCTTGAAATTGGTTCAAGCCTGGGTTTTTATCATTTGTAGTAGCATGGGTTGTAACAAAGGCAACATTTGGAGAGCTCTGAGGCCAACACAAACATTTGAGATGACATCCTGACTGTCCCCAAGTTGCTACAGACCTTAAGATGTATTCTCTTTCAGACACTGGATTGTACGTATCTGTTATTTCGGCGTATGCTGGACACCATTAACAAAGTATCACAAATCAGGTGGGTTATTAACAACAGGAAGGTATTTCTCATAGTTCTGGGAACTGAGGGGTACAGCATCAAAGTCCCAACAGATCTGGTGTCCTTTGAGGGTCTGCTGCCTGTGACGTAGGCAACACCTCTCCCTGTGTCTTCATGTGATATTGGAGAGAGCCAGTTCTCTGGGATCTCTTAAATAAGACCACTGATCCTAATTTGAGGGCTCCTCTTAACAGCCCAGTCACCCCCATAATACTGCTATTAGCATCACCTTGGGGATAGAATTTCATCATGTAATTTTAAGAGGCTCAAACATTTGGACCACAGCATCCATTCCCAAGAAATTCCATTGATTACCTCCAAGAGACAAATTGGAAAGAAATCAAAATGCTTTCGCTTGAATGCATGAGGCATAATGCCTTATGAATAATTTCATTTAAATTGCTAGCTAAGCTGCCATGTTTATTTTGTAGGTGTATTCTCACAACAGCGGTCTGTACAATAACAAAGGTCACATTAATCTTGTGAATCGTGCTCATCCCAGGGGTGGGAGAACCCCACTCCTATGACGAAGAAAATCCCTATTCCCACTGTAGCGTGGAGCAAAACCTCCTCCTTCCGGAGCTGACTCTCCACAGTG
>NC_022028.1:39348591-39350174 GCF_000317375.1 Microtus ochrogaster | reverse complement strand
GTGTTCCTTGGTGGCAACCCAGGTGTTAATTGCTTAAAGAGTAAATGAATCATAATTTGTACCAGAGCTGTTGCTGTAATTACAACAATGAAAAACCTGAGCTTTTAATTGTCTGCACTTCGCTAATAGACCTCAGGCTCGTGGGCTAAAGCTGAGAAACTCAGCCCGCATTACTTGGTCATCGGCGTGTCCCCTGAGCACCAACCAGGTAAGATATATCTAGATGTGAAGTGGTCTTGGGCAGAGCCCCCGGGGTTCTGTGTGAAGCAGCTTCATGCTTTCTTGTGTCCTTCACACTTTGGGTAACAACCATTTTGCAGAGGGGAAAACAAAGGCCAGGCGAGAGGCTTAAACGATGCAGTTGGCACCTACCTTCATTGCAAACCAGCACCCCAAGGAGGGACTTCCCATCCTTCCCCCCTCCCTTACTTCTGCCTGCCTTCATTTCCTTACCTTATCCCTCTCTGCCTCCTCCCCCCCTCCATACACTCCCCCTTTTCTCTCTTTTTTAGTAGACGTTCTAAAGGGCTTGGGAATTTTCCTAGAAGAATCCTGGCCTCCTCTTCAATCCTGGACACTTAGCATACAGTAGGCACTGACCAGGTGTTTCTTAGATTACTGGTTAAGGAAAACTGGATGGGTGAATTAGCCTGGTATTTCACAAGATATAAACTACATCGACTTTAACGTATAACAACAATGTCTTATAACAGAAGAATCCATTATAATGTGTCAGTCCAATTATCCTCCTCATCATCAACACAAGTCTCTCAAAATATTGGCTATGGTTTCTAGGCACAGATAGTAATAGCTGTTTGCTTTGCACTAAACACCTCATTGTTCTCCTGCTGATATGTGCTGCTCGTCCAGAGGTTTTTAAAGAGGAGTGTAGGTACCGCTCTCAATCTCCTAAGCTGAAAGTGAATAGCAGAGCCCTGCTATGTCCCTAAGTAGACATGTGACAAATGCCACTTGAACATATTATTTCACCCAAAACTGCCTTAGTTTGATTTCCTAACTACATACTAATACAGCATACTTTAAACATATATGCATTCCTATTTCAAACCCATCAGAAAGTGTCCATTGTCTCAGAAAAAAAAAGATAAAAGCCCACCAGTAGTCTTACTACAGGTGCTTCTTGGCTAGAGAAGCCAGGTATGTGGCACCCAGTTTATTCTCATGCATTGAAGACTTGGAGGATGTTGAGAGAGCAGGGTGAAGCAGAGACAATTGGCCACATCCTCCCTGTGTCCCCAGGTTGGGGGGGGTGTTCAATGTTATCAGTAATGACTTGGCCAATTCCTGCTTCTGTTTTCACTCTAACCTATGCCTCTAGACAAACAGAAAAGGCAATCTAGTCTGAGGTCGGCATAGGAGAGACTCTTTCTAGGTGCCTGAGCTAGCAAAAGATGCCAACTCTGCTTGATGCAAGCATGCGAGATGCCAGTCTGTGCCCATGGGTACAGCTGAGTGAGCAGAGGCCTGACTACATTTCAGATCCTCATCCCCTGAGCCGGCACCTGTGTGATGTCAAGGGACCGCACACTCATACATGACCTCGCTACTCTACAAGAGCAGAG
>NC_022028.1:39333563-39348461 GCF_000317375.1 Microtus ochrogaster | reverse complement strand
AAAGAAAGCGAACCAGCAGCACAAACAGGACATCTATACCACATGGAAGCTTAGGGACCATCACAAGAGAGGGGATCTCAAGAGCATCTGTCCGCCAATGGCTTCTGAAGCAAGAACAGTCAGTTTTCCTTAAGCCTGTGACTGTAGATAGTCAACCAGCCTCCAGGGGATGACCCTACACCAGTGACTTTATTGGCAGGACTTAATAGGTTATCATTTTCTTATAAAAGGAAGGATATTAGAAGTTGGCAAAGGGATCTGGGAGGGGTTAGGAGGAACAAATGGGGTGAATATAATTAAAAATATTACATGCATGTATGGTATTCTTAATGAAGTAATAAAAATATAAACATAATATAAAATTTTTTAAAAAATTAAGGAAAAAAAGCAGATTATTTTCCATTTTTTAGATGCTTTCAGAATCAAATATATAGAAGAGTACCTGAACTTGATGGGTGTGGTGGTTTGAGCCGCTATGGCCTCACAGACTCAAGTGTTTGAATGCTTGACCAGGAGGGAGGGGCATTACTAGGAGATGTGACCTCGTTGGAGGAATTTGGCTTTAATCAGATATATCATTTTGCCAGCCTAGAGAGTACAAAAACACAGTATACCATGACTTTAATTTGAATTTCTCCTGGTATAGAGCAATGTGTGCCCCCTTTCCTGGGACTCCACCATTTGATTGGCTTGTATTTCTTTGATTTTCTTTTCCTATTGATGTGTGAGAAATAGAATACCATTTTGAATTCTTCTCTGGTAACAGGAGTTGTAAATATCTTTCTTTAGCCTGAAGCTTATGCTTTAACTTTATTTGGGAAGCCTTCGCTATTTCAGTTCACGTATCTCTAAACTTCTTTTCAAGTCGAGCTCCTCGTGTTTAGCGGTGTTCTGCATGTACTTTGCACGACTTTAAGCCGCCTTTCTCCGTGTAGGCCCCGGTGCCATCCAGAGCTTGAAGTAAACGTCTTTTCTTCCATAGACCATGGTCACAGTGCCTGGAAGGTTCTTCCTTTCTCCAAAGATCTGTCAAGGGCCAACTTCCCATGCAGTCGTGGGTCAATGGCTGTAGCTTTTCCCTTTCTGTGTCTCTCTCAGCACCAACTCTTCGCTAACTTTCAGGAGGGTTCCCACTCATGTCAAGAACGGCATTGTCATTTGGGTAAAGTTGAAGCTCTCTAAGGGGGGGGGCACACACTGAACCCGTGACAGTGTGGCCTAGCAGCTTTGTTTGGACTCCTTCCAGTCTGTCAATCAGATCCAGAAAACAGAGGCTTCTGGAAAGCTGGGAGAGAGATAAGATGTGGACAGAAAGACTCTCAAATGGGAAGCAAAATGTTATTTCCAGTTACTCGATTCTTTTTCTAGCCTTGGCTCTAAAAGTACGTACATTTGTTCAAGACCCAACCATTTCAATATAAAGTGTATCCTCATAGCAACTCTTTATTAACCCTTAACTTAAACCATACCCAGAAGCAGAACTAACCTTTATTAGAATATGCGGTAAGTTCTTACTAACAAGTTGTGCCTCATTAGGCAGCATAACCTTTGTTATTTCCTTAAAATAGAGGTGGGGGGAAAAAAAGCGAAGGTAGGGAAGTGAGGTGATTTGCCCAAGGTCACAGCTAAATCACTGGCACCAGCCAGTTCCTTGTAACTGGAACGCATTGCCTTCCACGCTATAGAGTATACCGCACTGGGTTGGGATTGTCCACAGTTGATCGGAGAGAGTGAATCTTGCTTCACCACTACGTTCTGAACCCCAGCCAGACGTGTCAGTCACACAATAGGCTCTCTATCAATATCTGTAGACAAGGATGAAGAGGCGCATGCCGGTTGTGGGGTCTGTGGTTTATGAGTCATGAAAGGTCTGGGTGGTTTATTTAGCTGTTTAGTAGACAAGACTCCTCACCTCACTTCCTCTGAAAGCCAGGCCAAGCCTCTCTTCTCCTTAGCCTCGGGTGATGGACTGCCTTATGCACACACAGTCACGGACTTCTTGCTGTTCAGATCCCGGGAGTGTGCCAGTAGACTGAGGTTGGCGAGGCTGGGCACTTGTCTGCAGCCCTTCCAGCCTGGACTTTTGCTTCCAGCCTGTAGGGCTGACCTACCCCATCCCAGAGAATCTCGGCATCCGGGCTTTGCTTTGTCGAAGAGTCAACTCAACAGCAGCAGCCCGCCCTTCCTCCTCACGGGGCTGTGGTGCTAAATCTGAAAATTGTTTTGTTGCTCAGCTCCACAGAGATTGCTGCTGCCGTGGGGATTCCCAGACAGCCCAGAGCCCCTTGCTGCTGAGCGGAGTTCCCCAACATGAGAAGTGAGTGGGCCATGGAACTCATTGGTCTCTGGGGGGCTGTCTGCATTGTGACATCTTGCCTGAAGAATCATTGGGCTATTTGGGGAGAGTAGGTGGGGGTGACAAGTGAGGGGGAGGTTACAGAGCATTGGGAACTGGTTGAGGAAAATATGTCTCTCCTCTCATTCCATAGTTTTTGCTGGACTGAACAACAATGGCCTCATTGCAGGCTGACCCCAATAAGTAGCCTCCTGGGATTAAAGGGTTTACCATTTTAGAACCAAGGTCAATTTCAGAGCTACCCAGGCCCCACTCTATTCCATCAATAAGGCAAAAAGTTTCCATCTAAGAAATGGCCTAAAGGTGCCTTACCTTCTTCTTACTGGGAATTCACATTGGCTGCCATGGTCTTGACCTCTTGACCTCGGCTTTGATTAACGGTCATCATTATGGTCACTGATCTGAATTCTAACATGGCTACAATTTCTTAGAAGCTCCATAGTATCCCACACCGGTGGCTGTGGCTTCCAGAACAACTCTTGCCACCATCCCTCACCCCACTTCTTACTGGGCCTTCCTCATTTTCTCCATAAGGATCATCTTGTTGAGTTGTCACATGACTTGACCTAGAAGCCTATGGCCCCTTTCTGAAATCCATTCATGAACTCAGCAACCAATTCCTAACAATGGCTATATTCCAGACACTCATTCATGCAGCAGGATGAAATGACCAATAAGTGAATCCTTGCTGTTGAAGACTAGCATCCTGGAGGGGAGAATGGGGAATCCATGCATAGATAAGGAGCTGTTAGAATAACCTAACCGCTGGAAAGGGAGAACTGCCCTAGGAAGATGAGACAGGGTAAGGTCAGAGCCAGAGAGTAACATGGAGAAGAAAGGGCATCCCCTCAAGCAGAGGAATCCAAGAAGGAGGCAGCATTTGAAGGAGGATTAATGAGCAAGGGAGGAAGCTGTCTGAAGACCTAGGGAGAAAACAGTCTGAAAAGCGTGGGTGACCGTGAAGAGATGTAGCTGGGGCACCTGAAAGTGAGAGAAGGGCAGTGTGGCTGGCAATGGGTAGAGGGCCAGATTGTGTGAACATCTGAGGCCACCCTGAGACCTCTGACTTCACCCCAAATGTGTCAGGAGGTTGACGGAGGGCTTCAGGTAGAGCGATGGTATGACCTAACTTACGTTTTTTAACTTGTATTGAGAATTGCAGGGCTGGAGTGAAAACAGGGCCCAGGTTCACAGAAGTCTATGAACGCAGGATGAGAGACGGCGCCCGGTTGGATGGAGGTGAAGAGCAGTGTGAGACACCATACTGTTCAGGGCATATCATTCCAGGAATTCACTACTAAATTGGAAAGGCATGTGGTGGAAAGAGGGGAACCAAAGAGGATTCCTCAGGTCTTTGTTTTTTTTCAGAGAAGAAAGGGGTGAGAGATTTAGTACCTGAAGAACTGTTCTACAGAGAATAAGCCTCTCGTCCCATTAGAACTCAGCAGGGCTCCGGGGGGCCGTCAGCAGGCACGGTGCTTAAGGGACAGACAGGACTATAGGGAGGAATACAGGCCCAAGTGTTCACTCCTTGGGAACTCACAGCAATAAACTTTAAGCAGGGTAGCACTAGACCCTTGAGGTCTACTTGGGATCACTGAATACAGACTGAAGCCAGAAAGAGTCCTTTGGAGGACCTGGCAGGCATGAGCCATGTGCATCCCTTTCCGCTCCTTCCAAACCCAAGTCCCAAACTCATTGCTGCTCAGCCATGTCACTGAGACTGGATCTGCAGACCTGAAAAGTGCTTGGCATTCTGGCTTCTGATTTATCCTACTAGGTTAGTTCTTCTAGATCAAGTGAACCCTTAGATGTCCTTTGTCTGACTCTTGTACTAGACATCCTCCATCTTCCTTATGAGTGATACAGGGAGTGAAATGTAGCGATACTATTCAACATTTATATAGAGATTTTACAAAAGCTTCAGGATGACATTTCAGTGATGCTTGGGTTTGGTGGCTGTGCTAGCCACACAGCAACACAGGAAAGGATCCAGTGTCCTCTCTGGACACCTGTCCACCCCGCTGTGCTGTCTCCAACAGGTCTGCCGACCCTGAATGATTCTGAGTGTCACTCCCACACTTGCAACCTGCCCAATCAGGGCGCCAACTTCCCCATCCCGCAAGAACCACTAGGAGACAAAGCTTCAGCTATGAACATTTCGTCCTGCCAGTGACTTCCACAACACCGAGAAGGTCCCATGCTAAGCATGGGACTTTCAGGAATTGTGACAGAGACTCAGAAAAGAAGGGAATTTCACAGGCGGAGGAGGAAGGGCTTTTAGCACTCTTGCAAACATTCTACCAGATAGGCAACCACCCAGGGAGGTTGTCATCTGGCCCTGGCAGGCCATAGAAAGTCAAGCCTCTTCTGTTTGTGCCCCAAATAAAGGAAGTGAGCCCCACCAAGAGCCATTTTTAATCATTTTCGAAGCAGAAGAAAATTGTGATGCTCTCTTGATTCTTCTCAAATCTTTCTATACAGTTTCCATGGGTATGACATCTCCATAAGTACCACTCGGGATAGCCTTATTCCACACCATGCTGCAGGATGAAGATGCTCAGAGGGAAATTTCTTAACCACATGTGCAACACTTTGACCACATCCTGCCCAGTAAAGGATGGGCTGAACTGTGGGTCGCTGCCGAAGGCTTCCAAATGCATAGAACCTTTTTTTTTCCCTTGGTTTATTTTATTTGAGGTTATAGAGTTGGACTTTTGAAAAAAATTCTCTGTCACCACTATCAAGACAATCTTTCTTACACTTCAGGGAGTTTACTAACCCCACCCACACAAACAGAATGAGTCACCCTGTAGGGGTCTGAGCTGTGGTGTCTGGTAAGGCAGTTAAACAACTGCTTTCAAACGCCCCGTCCTAAATTATCTCTGTAGCAACTGTCTCGAGGAAGAAAAGGCTTGGTAAGGAAGCATCCAGATACTAGCTCAGAGATCTAGCAGAGAGAGTCCCAGCAGGAACCAACTGCAAAGTCAAGTTGTGAAATTCAAGGGGAGTTTATAATAAAGGGCTCTTTTCAGAGAAGTGGTCAGGGTGGGGAAAAACCACAAGGAAACCATACAGCATTGGGAGCAAGCAACAGCCACACGCCTGCCACCCTTAGTGGGACAAAGATTTGAGGGGAGGGATCAGCATCCAAGAAGAGACAGCTGCAAAAATATAGGCGCTGACTTAACACTGCAGTCCAAGTGTCCCCATAAGAAGGGCGATAGGGGGAATAAAGGCCCCAATTTCACGCTAATAAGCTCCCCCAGAGAAGCATGGAGAAGGTGGTTGTGGCATCTGGAGGAGCACTCTAAGGATAACAGCGGAATACTGTGAACATTTCAATGACTCACATTCGAGAAAAAACAGGCTGCCTCTCTAAAACATCTCTCCCTAGAAAACCCCCTCCAAATATAGCTACCATTTTTTTATGCTGGTGTTTTTCCCCCTCTAGACGACCCAAGTGTTCTCTTAAAAGACTATGTCTAAATCTAGCCCGGTAACTGCATTTTCTCTCACATGCTCATTCTAATTTATAGTCATACCTGAGCGTAGTGCAGTACCTGGGGGGCAGGGGTTCAGTAGGAATAAGATCTGTGTTGACAAGCAATGTCCAGCAGGGACTCCAGACTGGAGCATCAAAGAGGCTTCACATCAACGTCAGATTCACAAGGGAATGAACGCAAAATGACCACGATAGCTTCCGGCTAAAAATGATTTCTTTTCTAGGACATTTTCGTTAGGTATGAATATGTATATCCAGTTTTATAAGCCTCTCTCTAACAAATTTCTCAGGTACTTGTTTCAGTGAGCCTTGCAAATACTCTAGCATTGTGTCAGCATCTGACTGACTGACAGATTGCTCTGGCTTTATCCCAATGATGACTTCCCAGGGCAGAAGGCCAGATGGTCCTGGCGATCTTGCAAAATGACTTGGTGTTTATGGTTACTCTTGAAATCTGCCCTGTCATATTTGAGAGCCATGAGCAGTGTGTAACTATTTAGAGTCTGTTAGAATTACATAAAACGGGATGGGGGGTGGGTTTAGTGGATGAAGCGCATGCTGAAGAAGCAGGAAGACTTACATTTGGGACCCCAGCACCCACATGAATGCTGGACATGGGGTACACAGCTGTAATCCCTGTGTGGGGAAGCAGACACAGGTGGATCTCTGGAGGGCTGCCGGGCAGCCAGTTGAGCTGAATCAGCAAGCACTGGTTCCGTGAGAGACCATGTCTTAAACAAAATCAGGTGGAGAGTGACAGGAAAGACACCTGAAGTCAACACCAGCCTCCATGTGTGAGTTCCAACACACATACATGTGAACCTCCATATGTACACAAACAAAGGGATTATGTAAAATAAAACTTCAGCTATTCAGTCACACATGTCAAACAGTTTGGGTTTTCAATGGCCCATGTAGAGGACAGCTCAGACACAGATGGAGATAGTTCTGTCTGAAGGTGTAGCTGGAGCCCCCGCAGCAGGCTCTTAAGACACACAGCCTTTAAAGCATCATTCTGGCATTAATCCCGTTATAGATGACGCAGACAGTTAAGTGTTTAATAATCTCTCATTTAATCTGTGAGAAAACAATTATCATCTTCATATTAGAGCTATGAAGGTATCTAGCAAGGTAACATTATCATTATTCCTTAACCACAAAGTAGTAGTTAAAAGAACTCAGACTCCCAAAACTAGATCTCTCCAACATCAAAGTGGTCTTAATCATTTATTTATTTGCTCTTTATGTGCTTTGGTGTTTGGCCTGCATGTATGTCTGTGTGAGGGTGTTGGATCCCCTGGAGTTACAGACAGTTGCGAGCTGCCATATGGGTGCTAGGAATTGAACCTAGGTCCTCTGGAAGAGCAGCCAGCGATCTTAACCACTGAGCCAGCTCTCCAGCCCCCATCAAAGTGTTCTCAACCATTATATTTGAACCAGCAAAAGGAACAGCAATTCTGATAAGTTGAACACTTATTATGCTATAAAGATATTAACTAAACTGAAATTACAATTTATTACCAAACCCAGGACATTCCCTTGCACAGTAGATAGTCATCTGATGGCTACATAACCTTTTCTGTGGTCTGCATTAATAGGCAAATGAATGATTAGTGTAACACTTGCTCTCTCTGTGCCAGTGAGAATCCCACTGAGAAACAAGGATGCACTCAAACAGGATAGCTGGAAGAGTTTTAAAACATAACTGTTTATGAGACGTGAATACTGGTTAGCAAAGACTACATGCTCCATGCAAGACTTGGGTCTGTTAGTCTAAAGTCTGGGTAGGAGAAATGTCCTGGAACCAGAGCACACATCTGATGCTGGAGAAAGGATTCCATGAGAGCTGATTTTTGTGGGAGAAAACAGCCTAGCCAAGGTGACTCAACAGGGACCCAACCAATCTGTCCTTCAAGACGAAGTCAAGGTCATGCATCGGAATTATCCATAGACTGATGGGAGTCTTCTCAAGGACTACTCTTGTGTTTATTTTCTGTTGCTGTGATAGAATGCTCTGAGCAAATGCAAATTAGGGCAGAAAAGGATTTATTTGGTTTATAGGTTATGTCCATCTTTGAGGGAAGTCAGGGCAGTCACTTAAAACAGAAACCATGTAGGAATGCTGCTTGCTGGCTCACTCAAAGTTTTGGGCTTAGAAAGAATTCTTTTTTTGTTTATTTGATTTTTGAGACAAAGTTTCTCTGTGTAGTTTTGGAGCCTATCCTGAAACTTGCTCTGTAGACCAGGGTGGCCTCAAACTCAGAGATCTGCCTGCCCCTGTCTCTCGAGTGCTTAGAAGCCCAGGAGCCCAGGACTACTGTACCTAGAGAATGATGCTTCCCACAGTAGGATGGGTCTCCCTCCATCAATGAATTAACAATCAAGATATTCCTCATGGACATATCCACAGGCCAACCAGATTCCTTTCTCAGGTGACTCTAGCCTGTGTCAGGGTGACAGTTAAAGTTAAAGCTAATGAGGACAGGAAGCCAGCAGGATGGCAAGTGTGGAGAAGGGATCAATCACTATAAGACTTCGTTCATAGCATGGCCAGGTGTATAGCATGAGGTCAACCTGAAACAAAGAGATGCAGAACAGGAATGTGTGCCTTAGCTTCCATGAAGAGGCTGCCAGGCTGGCGACCCTGGAGCTGTCCACCAGCGTCTCTGCATTGAGAACAGAAGTTATGGCATCCTTCGTCCCAAGGTCACTTTTACATAAACACCGAGCTTAAGTTCTAAACTAAACTTTGGAATCAGTCTTCATCAACTGCCTATCATCCCCAGACACCCATGGACCGGTGACCCAGCCCATCTCATCATTCCAAACTGTAGTGTGCCCATTTCTGCAGTGACAACCTGGCACATAAGCCTCCCTTTTCCTGACTTACACTTCCTTGCATGAGCTGAGATTTCTACTCTCGCTGTTAAACCCAGCTTGGGTATCATATATTCTTGGAATATATAATTTCTGCCACAGAGTAAAGAACCCTTGTTGGTACTCCTTAATCTTCAGGCTCAACACAGCTGTGGCAATGGATATCAGAACATAATAAAATAACTAGATTCAGAAGACCCCAGTGGATAGTCCCAATCCAACAGCCACACACATGGCCCTGGTTAAACTATGTGGGTTGTAAAATCAACCCGAAGTCATAAACGTTGGGCAGGTACTGGAAGTAAAGAGGGGAGTTGATAGGGATGGGGGAGAAAAAAGCATTGTGGGAAGGGAGTGATCAGAATATATTATGTACACATATGAAATTATCAGACCACTAAATTAATATAAAAATGTGCATAAAAGTAACAGGTACCCTGTTAGCACTATGGGATGCCTCTCCTCTTTTTCATGACACCATCGTACTGGGGGTGCCATGTATATATACGCAGAGACTTGTGGCTGCACATCTTAGGGCCCACTCCTTTGTGTGTTGTGTCCTAAGTGTTTCTGCCCAGCGTCATAGTTTAGATAGAGGTTGGTACTGTAATCCTGAGGCCTGTAGAAATGAGGTAATGTTTTATTTACTTTGTAGGACAATTCCCCTTTACAGCATCCTAAACTGCTTCTCTCTTCAAGGAATCTTACCCATTGGGGGACCCCCTCTATGGCTGTGTGGTGAACCCAAGGGCCTCTTCTCAGAACAGTGTTTTCAAGTATACATAGTAAAACATTATCGAAACGCTAATCAGAGAAAGTTTGTGAACATTTTTACTGAAAAACTAACAAAGGAGGTTTTTAAAAGAAAGGAAAAAATGTAGCCAGGGGAATTCTTTTATGTAATTAAAAAATCCTTCAGGTCCCACTTGGTAGTAACAGTGAAACTGGACCAGATAATATCCAAACAATGAGGATATTATTCGGCACTAAAAAGAAAGATGCCAAGAAGTTAAGAAAGAAATTGAAATGCATGTCACCAAGAGATGGGCACCATACGATTTGCACGAGATGCTATTTGGGAAAAGTTGAAACTATACAGCAAACAGAGCAGTGGGTTCCATTGGTTTGGGACAGAAGGGCAATTAGGTGGAACTCGGAGGAGTTATAAGGTGGGGCCTATGCTGTTTGACACCAAATGCCAGGCACCTGTCGTCAGATATTTGTCCAAACCCGCAACTGTAGACCACCAATAGTGAGCCCCGTTATAAACTATGATCTTTGGGTGACCATGATGTGTCAGGGTGGAGTTAGAAATACAGCAAATGGAGCCTTCTGTGGGTGGCATTGATAATAAGTCTATGCATTTGCAGCTATAGGGTATGGGCCCTATCAGGGTTGTAGGTTAGAAGAGGGGTCCTATCTGTGCTTTCCTCTTATGTTTGCTGTAACATGAAACTGTTCTGACTTTATAATTTCTTTAATTTCCACATAATCAATAAAAAGTTTTATTTTTTTAAGATTTTTTTTTTTACAGTGTGTGTGCGTGTGTGTGTGAAGTGCAGAGAGGGAGTCAGAACCCCTGGAGCTGGAGTTTGTGAGCCTCCTCTGTGAAAACATCTCGACTCTTTGCCCCCAAACCATGTCTCCAGCCCCAATAATAAATAATTATGATGTAACTTTTTAAGGTGTGCGTTATGAAGATAAATTGAAATGTTATATGTATTTATGTATATTATGAAATAGTATATGTATGTGACTGAGTATCTGAAATACAAATTTAACTGGTGTCCTGTATTTTAATTTCTCATATCTGCCAAATGCAATAATTCCCTAGTTGATGGAACCGGTTGTGACTTCATGGCCTCTGACATCAGAAGACAAGTGTGCTGTGACTGACCCCCAGAGTGACAGACAGGAAGTGTCAAGGGGATCTGTGCACAGCTCCAGGCATCTTCCTGTTCTCCCCTCCCAACCTCTCCCCAATCAGCGCTCTAACAGGGAAATAGGTCTTCTCTCCATAGGTGAGCACTGTCCTAGGAAAAGCAGTGAACTGGACGGGAACTCGGTGTCAGTCCTACGTAAACCACGTCTCAGGTTGTGGCTTTCCAGAAAGCCAGGAATCTCGCTAAGTCTCACTGTGCCTTCTGATAACAAAAAGTGAAGATATATTTTTATATGTATGTGTATATTTTTAACATTTTTCTTTTACTGGTTCTTTGGGAATTTCACATCGTGTGTCCCAGTCCCACCCATCTCCCAGTCCTTTCTTGTCTGCCTTCCACCCTTGAAGCCTTCCCCACCAGAAGAAAAAAAAAAGGAATAACATTTCCCTTCTCCATCTTTACCGCCTCTCCATCAGATATTCTTTTGCCATACGGCCTTGGGAGCTGTGGTGTGTCACACAGTAGACCCTGTTCCCCGAACAGCTTTACTTGCAAATGCTCATTTCAATGAGTTGTTGGTCTCTGGCTTCAGGTAGTCATCAATACTGAAACTTCTCTAGGATCTCCTGCTGTTGCCAATCATGGGGATCCTGCGGCTACGGTTCCACAGGGCCAGCCCATTCACGAATTCCAGCCTGTCATAAATAGGGTCGATGTTGGGGTGAGCCAACTCAAAGCCCTGGGTGTGGGCCTGGTTGTAGCTGAGTTGCTCAGTCTAGGCTTGCACTAGGACCATCCCCCTCAGGAGAGGGCCAGGGCCAGCTTTTCTGCTCATATGGTGGCCCACGGGACCAGCTTTCCTGTTACCATGGCGGGAGGTGGAGGGGGTTAAGAGGTGGGCAGGTGGGGGAGCAAGCCGTTCTCTCAGGGCCATTGGGGAAGGTAGGGGACCAGCTCTCCTGTGCCAACAACACTGGAACCAGTTCTGGGGGGTACTCTTCCACTGAGGTAGTGGTGAGGAGCTGGGAGAGTTCTCCGGTACCCAGGCCCCTAGAGCCAGCTCTCCCATTATCCCCATTAGTAACATAGAACACAGAAATGAACACAAGACCCCAACTGTGTAAGACCCCAGAACCAGACATGACCCTCTGCCGTTCCTCCGGTGAACATCACCGTAAGTCTGGCACAGGCCACTCGGATTGGGGTGGGCCGAGAGACAGCATGGCCCTCTGACACCAATGTGGCCTCAGGTGGAGGCCCAGACCTGGGTATCTGCACAGCCTTCAGTAGTAACAAGGACCATGGACATCAACGTAGACGCCAGCTGCAGCAGGGCCATGGACCTGGACACAGCGGTGGCAGTGCAGGCTCCAGGTGGCAGCATAGGCTACTCGTGTCGGCATGTTCCTCACCACGGTCCTGGCTTCAGTTCATTCTCTCTCCACAGTGCACAGACTGCTCCACTTCCTCTCTCCCATTTCTCCACCACAAACCTGATGATCTTAGTGGCACCCAGCCACCCACCCGTGCTGCAGGGTGCCGGGTGAGCATGCAGTGTGTGTGTGTGTGTGTGTGTGTGTGTGTGTGTGTGTGTGTGTGTGTATATATATATATATATATATACATATATATATATATCCCATTCACCCTCTATTGCCTTCTCTTTTCTCCCCTTGCATTCCCACTAACCCCTTTCCTCTTTTCTGCTTCTCAAATAGTTCCCCTTCTATTTTCATGTCATTTGTTTGTTTATCTATTCATTCATTCATTCATTCATTCATTCATTCATTCGGTGCCCTGATGAGTTTACACACAGTTGCTACAGAAGCATAGGTAATGGATTAGCAGCTACACCACTGACGAAATGTCTCTTAAGCATCTTTGGTATTTAGGGACTCAGAGAGGACCCGCCGTGGGACGTGGGACAGCCTTCCTGTAGCATCGTTCCACGCCCGACCCTCCTCCTCCCTGTGTCACTGGCCGCGGTCCTAGGCTGGACTCAAACCATCTGTTTATTGCTCACCTAACTGTCACCACCACCACCACCCCCGCCACTACATCCTCGGCCTGAAAGGTCGGTCATCTCCCTGTTTATGCTGCATGGCAAATATTCTAGGCTCCGTGAGTCATGTGGTTCATATATCATAAACTATTTTAGGCTTCGCGAGTATCTATGTGCTGTGACCACCTGCCTCAGCCACTGCACTGCTGTGAGCGAGGCCGTAATGAGGACACAGAAGCCGATGGGCGTGGCTGCATTCCAGTGCAACTCATTGTAGTTTTGAGAGCTTGGATTAGGCTTTTACATAATTTGCTATCTGTCAGGAAATATTCATGTATTTTGACTTTTTTTATCTTAATCTGATAGAAAAGGGAAAAAAAACATTTCAGTTCACGGGTTATTGAAAAAACATGCATCTGGCTAGGCTGGGCTATGGTCTGCTGGCCCCTGATCTAGAGGCCAGGGTTACCACGTTCTGAGGAACTCCTCCCTGGAGGCAGGGAAGGTCTATTCTCCATGGCCAGGGTCACAAAGGTGCTGCTCTCTGTTGTTATCCTGCCCCGTGTCTCTGCTGGGTGAATTCAGGGATCTTGTCACTACTTCCGGTCTCTTCCTTAATCTGTTTTTCTTAAAAACACATGGTGAGGGGGCATTATATTTAGCAAGCTGCTAAATAAAGTGTCTGGAAAAACAAATGAGGAAAACAAGGACCCACTTAGCAGTGGCAGTCATAGGGCTGAGTCATACTGAAAATCATACGGCAAGAGAGGCAGAGAAATCGAATGGATTTCCTTGTAAATTTTCCACCACGATCTTTTACTTCGTGGAAAGCAGAATAATGTGTGAGGTCATTTTTCCTTCACACAGTTCACTTACATGGAGGAAAAAAAAAAAAAAAGAGGAAGTTTCAACAGAGAAGTGGGCCTAACTAAGCCCCAAGAGAAACATTTCCTCGGGTCCACTCCTGCCTGTCCTTTGCTCTGCCCCTCCTCTCCCTACCCCATCTCTGGCTACTCAACTGTCCGGGTGACAGGGCACTTCCCATCTCCATTATCCAGCAGGATGGCCGTACTAACAAGAATGAGGGACATTGCAAAAACCAGGAACCAACCAAAATATCCAATGCTTATAAATGCATTACAGTGTCGAATGACATCTGGAAGGGGCGGAATGCCAGGACACACGGAGAAGAGCACACAGATCCCAGGTACACAGATGCAGAAAACTCAAGGGCTGAAGGGCGGCGCTCACTTTAGTCCCCTGAGTTCTTTTGTTGATGGCATATGATGATCAGTTTTAAATGACAGTCCTGGGGAGCTTAGAGAAAGGACCGTCTAGATGATGCGAGGGGAAAAGATCAGGCTTTGATATAAGAAGAAGCAAATACCAGAGCAAAATGATAACGAGAGGTAATGAGAGCCAGTTACACTCTGCCAAGGGCTGATATCGACTGAGCGATTTACAATAGGGTCGACCCTGGTTTTAATCACTTTCAATGTGCCAGTTTTACTTCTCACCTAATGAATCAATCTGGGTATATTGCTAGAACCTTTCAGTTCAACCAAGAGGGGCTGGGGTGATAACTCAGTTGGTACAGCACTTGCTGAGCAAGACAGAGGACCTAAGTTTCATCCCCAGCATCCAAATATAAAACCAGGTATGTTTGTGATCCCCGAGGAGAAGGTGCCATGGGTGTGGGTCCCTGGAACTTGCTGGCCGGTCATCCCCGTCTAATCCGTGAGCCTTGAGTCCAAGTGAACGATTGTGTGTCAAGACAAGGTGTGATCATGTTTGCCACAGCCGTGTCATACCCAGAAGACACAGTCTGTCCCGGCACTCTGCTCCACACTTGGGTTCCTATGTCTCTCTGTTGCCTCTTTTGCAATGTTCTCTGGGCCCTGGAGAGGGTGACATAGATGTTCTGTTGAGGGCTGAGCACTCAATACTCGTTTGTTTGTTTGTTTCTTTGTTTCTTTGTTTCTTTGTTTTTTAGCTGCAGGGCTGACCTGCACAAGGCTTGCACACATAAAAAGATATGAAGGTAGGAGAAGATTTGGGAAGAAAAGGGAAGGTCAGCTGGAGTGGAAGAGGACAGGACAGGTAAATGAAGATAAACGGGATAGCCATAGCTTACATGCATAGAAAACAAGACAAAGGCCTCCTAACGAATCAGAGTAAAGGATGGTGTTTGGACTCGGCACGCACGTGTGTAGACGGTCGCACATGCACAAGCACACACACACATGGGGATCGCACATGCACAAGCACACACACA
>NC_022028.1:39309053-39333463 GCF_000317375.1 Microtus ochrogaster | reverse complement strand
CACACACACATGGGGATCGCACATGCACAAGCACACACACATGGGGATCGCACATGCACAAGCACACACACACGGGGAAGAGGGGGTTATGTATCTCCTCAGAAGCTCAGCCTTCTGAGTTGCTTAAACAAGTGGCTTACGAAAAACAAACTTCCAAAGGGGAGTGTGAGCGCCCTACCTGTTTTGGGGTGAACGGGCTAGGACACGAGTGTCTCAGATTTCGCATTTCTAGAATGGGAGCAGGACCCCGTGCTGCTCACTACACTCTCTTGTGAGCCACACACGTGACACAAGGAAAGGCCCCACGGGTTCTAAAAATAGAAGAGCTCTGTGATTATGATTGTTATTAAAGAGGAAATAGCCCGGGTCAACTGTTGAGCAGCTGGATGACTGCTGCGTTTTGAACAGATGACTTCAGGGGGTTAATAAGCACATGCTGTGGCCACCACACAGGCTTGTGAGTCAGGGCCCCAGAGCACGAGGCCCAGGTCATGGGCTCCATGGGACCCGCTCATCTGACCTGCACAACTGGGGCTTCCAAATTAGAGAAATGTGGGATTAACCAGCGTCTCCATCCTCCCTTTCCTCCCTAGGCAGGTCCCTTGTGCCACCCAATCCTTGGTCTCCTGGTCCCATCTGGCTGAGTCGTGAGGATTGAGGTGACACACCTATTCGTAATGCACAGTCGATTTCCCCCTAACCGGAGCACGTGCTGCCAAGGAAGAGTCAGAAGCTCTAATCTTTAGCGGCTCCTTTGACAATGTATGTGAAGGTTGCTCGGAAGGACCATCCGCTCAATTCCTGCTTCTCGAGTGAAGTGACGAAGGACGCGGCCCACTGCGGTGATGTTTGCATCTGAAGAGACGGTTCACAATAAGCACACTTCTTTCTGTTACTTGTGATGAGGTCTCCCTGAAACTAGGAAGGGCTATTACGATAATTTGACATAAGTGAGCCATACCTGCCTTTGGGTTTACTATTCCCCTTTCACCCTGCCCACTTTAATGCCCCAGCTTTGTCCTTCCACCCAGCAGAGGAGTTCTTTCCTGTTTCATTTTTCCCTGCACTCAATCCAATATTCCAGTATGACTAGACAGCTATGAAAATTGCTCTCTGATTGTAGAGCTGGACAGGAAGTCAGGTAGGCGTCCTGAAAACAGGAGCGCTAAGATCTGTGTGCAGGAGGCGTATTGGGATGTGTGCTCCGGAGCCCCCTGTCAGGGAGAAAGATAAGCAGGACTCAACAACAGATGCTTTACCATGATGCCCCCACAGCTGATGCAACATGGAGTTCTGGAGTTGGTATTCCCAGGCAGAGAGGTTGCGGATTGTACCATGAGACTATACCCAATACCTAGAAAGGGACTTGGCTGAGATCCACCCACCCAGTCCTCTCGAGGCTAAGGAATATGTGTCTCCACTGATGTGTCGGGAAGGGTGGAGGCTTTCCACTCCATGGCTCAGCACTCCAGGCTTATCCCAGCCGATGTCTTACCATGAGTTCCATGCTACTTTGCTAAATGTGTCTCTATATAAATTTTCTACTGAAGAACTTAAAGTACAGGATATTATTATCTATATATAGGGATAATTTGTTTTCTCCCTCTTCTGATTGTATACCTAGTGAAATGAAAACTAGTGCCACACTGTTTAAATGAACATATAGGCTTCCCTCTACTCTCCCTCATTCAACAGAGCTATGACCGTCACTCATACAAGGTATTTCCAGACACCTCTTGCTGTTAACACTGAGTTTAGAACCACAAAGCTGAAAGCCCACCCTTGGGTCAGTTCTCAAGACGCATCTATGTGAAGGATGAGAAAGAGATACCTCCTCAACAGAAGCAGCGGTGGGTGTTGTTCTTACAGCTGAAGTTTCCAACCCTTCAGCATCTTTGAGCATACTCGACGCTTCTTAGTCTGGTTCCTCATTTTGTTTATAGGAAAGAATATTTCATGAGTAATGATACAATTCTATTCTTACACAATATCCATTGGGGTTTTCATTTCCTTTATTTGCTCAAGTTTTTCCTTTATAAAGTTTTCTCTTGAAAATATGACAGGAAGCCCCGTAAACTGAAAGAAAAACTTCAAGCTGGATGAACGGAGTTAAAGGAAGAACATTTCCAAATTACACAAAAGTAGCAACTGCGAAGAGGTGACTAGAAAGAGAACCGGGTTCTTGGCACAACACCTGTTCTCCTGTGAAGTGAAGAAATGAATATTTGTGTTATCTCAGGGTCATTTCACAAAATAAAGTGGCTCATTTAGATAAGAAACATGAAACTCTGCTTGCTGCACAATTTTAAATGAAAAAGAACTAGGTAAAAAATGAATAAGATTACATACATCTACAAAATGAAAGAGACAAAGGTATAAAGGTGTAACAATCTATAGGGTTACTGATATATATATTTGTAAAATATGGAATATGAATTATATCTCATTTTACATGAACTATATGTACTTATATGCATTTCTGTATAAGTGTCTAAGTGTATATACACAGATGGGAATGAACACGCACATATACCTCCTCGTAGCTGGTGTCATTTGAAAACCATACCCTTCATACAAACAGACTCACTGATGAATGAAGGGCTGACGTACCCCAGCTCTGAGTCAAGTCTGGCACTCCATACCTGGCACCTCCAGTGTTTCCAGATCCCCTTGTCACACCCTAAGCAGCACCCAGAGATCTATGTACATTTTCTCAGTTGCCTGACATCTCCTAGTACCAATATGCCACTTGGATCTTAGAACCCTATACTGTGGGTGGCCTGGGCTCTGCCCCTCTCCCTCCTCCGCTGATTCTCTTCAGAGCACTTTCCAGATAGCTGTCCCATTATGAGGTTGACCAGATGTCTTAAAGAAGTCTGGCCTCCATATCTCCATGATTGCCTAGGCCTGGAGCCAGGCCTTGTGGCAAGCAAGTGTCTGTGAACAGGTCAGCCCACCAGACTCACAGATTGGGCTTCCAGACTGGTGCTGACACTCTGATTTGATTCAGTCACCCTGAACATAAGATTCTTCAGGGCTCTGAATTCACTATTTACCTGAGCTTGAACCTACCATTATATGTCTCGGTGTTCCTAGTACAGTGCTATCTCCCATTTATAGACCCCTGGAGTAGTGGAGTGTCATCAGTACTATCTATCTATCTATCTATCTATCTATCTATCTATCTATCTATCTATCTATCTATCTACCCACCCATCCATCATCTATCTATCTATCTATCTATCTATCTATCTATCTATCTATCTATCTATCTATCTATCGCCTATTGCTGCTCTTAATCTGATCTACTCTTCCCCTATCCCCACCTTTGACAAACTTCTTGTCACATTAGGTGGTCAGGAATGACCTCCAACGCTAAGGTGTTTGAGGACTTGCCTACAATGCACACGGCCATAGATCTTTACAATAGATGTCTCCTTGTCATTTTCCCAGGCTGGTCTTTTCACATCAATGGAAAAACTCTTCTTGATGAGCTCTGAGGATCCTTTCCTACTGCAAACATTGAAAGAGAGCACCAGGAATGCAATGATCTAACCCAAAGCATCCCAGAGAAGACATGATTGAAAACACACATTATTCTACATTTACAGTTCATGGTGTTGATGGTAATATTAACCTGAGCAGAAAATGAATCTTTGTGCACATTTTTCTGCACAGGTGCCATTCATGCTTGTGACCAGAGCAGCTAAGTGACAGTCAGTCATAAAGTACTTGGAAGCTACTGTTCCAGGGCAGAACAACGGAGGGTTAGGTGCTGTGATATGACCAGACTAAACAGCAGTTGCCAGAGATCTGAAGGGGGAATCTATCCACCGTGATTCAACACACACAGGCACCAAGAGCTGTAACCTGGGTCATAACACACTTTCACCTCTTCTTTGTGGCAGATGCTGCTCATGAACAGCCCATTTGACAACAAACACAGAGAAGTTATTCTTCTTAGATGCTTTCTTAATATATATATATATGTCAATTATACCAATTATACACAATGATGGACTTCATTGTAACATTTTCATATATGTATATAACGTATTTTGATGATAGTCACCCATTACCCTGTCTTGTTTCCCTCTCACTTGCAGTAACACCCTTCCTCTTCCCAACTACCCCTTCGACTTTGATTTATGTCTGTGTGTGTGCATGTGTGTACGTGTGTGTGTGTACGTGTGTGTCTGTGTGTGTGTATGTGTGTGTGTAAAGGACTATGGGTGGGAGTTTAATCATAGGAGCACGTGTGCCTTACCACCACTAAAGAAAATGTCTCTCCCCTTGCATCTCTCATTATCTGCACCTACATCCTTATAGAGGGATGGGGACTCATGAGCCCCTTGTCCTTAATGATACATTGCTGACAGACCCCCACCCAGCCTTCCACAGATAATCATAGCTGCTTGGAGTATGGAAAAAGCAGCAGTCAGGTCATGCATGGAAGTCAACTTTCCACACCAGTCCTCCCTCTGGCTCTTACACTGTCTCCATCCCGTCTTCTGTAATGTTCCCTGAGACTTTAGGGGAGGGATGTGGGATGGATGCTCCATTTATGTCTGGGAAGGAAGTTGTTCTTGAACTTGCATAGAAAGCTATAGTGCCTAGAGATGACAAAAAATTCTGGCAAGCACTGACTAAACAATACGCAAACATGCAAGTATTACCTCTTGTCATCCTGGATCTTATTGACAAATGATTAGATCACACAAATCTATGGTTTTTACATTTTTAACAAGATTGTCTATATAGACAGGGCAGTAGTTTACATATTCATATATAATATTCATATATAATAATAAATAATAAATATGGCCATTCTTACAGGTGTAAGATGAAATCTCAGAGTTGTTTTGATTTGCATTTCTCTGATAGCTAAGGATATTGAGCATTTCCTTAAGTGTCTTTCAGCCATTTTAGATTCATCTGTTAAGAGTTCTCTGTTTAGGTCCATACCCCATTTTTAATTTGGATTATTTGTTCTTTTGATGACCAATTTCTTGAGTTCTTTGTATATTTTGGATATCAGACCTCTGTCTGATGTGGGGCTGGTGAAGATCTTTTCCTATTCTGTAGGCTGCCATTTTGTTTTGTTGACTGTGTCCTTTGCTTTACAGAAGCTTTTCAGTTTCCGGAGGTCCCATTTATCAATTGTTTCTCTCAGTGTCTCTGCTACTGGGGTTATATTTAGGAAGTGGTCTCCTGTGCCAATGCGTTCAAATGTACTTCCCACTTTTTCTTCTATGAGGCTCAGTGTGGCTGGTTTTATGTTGAGGTCTTTGATCCATTTTGGACTTGAGTCTTGTGCATGGTGATAGATATAGATCTATTTTCATTATTCTACATGTTGTTATACAGTTATGCCAGCACCATTTGTTAAATATGCTTTTTTTCCATTTTATATTTTTGGCTTCTTTGTCAAAAATCAGGTGTTCGTAGGTGTGTGGATTGATATCTGTGTCTTCAATTCAGTTCCATTGGTCCTCCTGACTGTTCTTATGCCAATACGAGGCTGTTTGCAGTACTGTAGCTCTGTAGAGGAGTTTGAAGTGAGGGATTATGATGCCTCCAGAAGTTCCTTTATTGTACAGCATTGTTTTGCCTATCCTGGGTATTTTGTTTTCCCAAATGAAGCTGAGTATTGTTCTTTTGCGGTCCTTGAAGAATTTCACTGGGATTTTGGTGGGCATTGCATTGAATCTGTAGATTTCTTTTGGTAAGACTGTCATCTTTACCATGTTAATTCTATCTACCCAAGAGCATGGGAAATCTTTCTATTTTTCTGGTGTCTTCTTCAATTTCTTTAGTTGAAGATTTAAAGTTTTTATCATATAGATCTTCCACTTTGGTTAGAGTTACTCCGAGATATTTTTTGCTATTTGTGGCTATGATGAAGGGTGTTGTTTCTCTGATTTCTTTCCCAGCCCATGTATCATGTGACTCACTTGACTTCTTATTAGTGATGGTAGCTTTCCCACAAATCACGAATCCATTAACCTATCCACCACATGCACCCAGGAAAAGATTCTTCCAAAGCCCAAGACAGAGCAGTGTGCCTGAAAAATCACTTCTTCGGGGCTGGTTTGGTTGATTAGTGTGAGGCAGGGCACTGGTGGCCAAGCCTGACAGCGTGTGTTTTTGAACCCTAGAGCCTACGTCGTGAAAAAGAACCAACTCCTGCAACTTGTCCTTTGGCCTCCTTCATGCACGTTTCAGGGTATGCCCCTCCACCCCCAGTCAACAGTTTCTAGATGAAGAATGACTGAAAAGCTTGTCTGGTCTCCTAGTAACAGAGACATTATCATCTTGATCCATTTTATAGGCAAGCAAATGCAGCATGTCACCTTGACTGATCTTCACTTAATCTTTCAGTGAGAGCATCCAATAAGACTGAACCAAAGCAAAAAGGGTTGGCACTTACATTTGTATAGCATCTGACTAAGCACAATAAACTCTGCCTTCCTTGACCATGAAAAGAAGCCCTGCAGTGAGACAGATGTTATTATCAGCCCTCTTATACAGCTCATAAAACTGATACTCAGAAAGATTGTGTCTCTTGAGAGGTCACACAGCTAATAAGCAATATTCTGGAACAGAAACAGATCCAGTTATTCTGATTCCAAATCCTTCTTTCCACCAAAGCACAATAGCACATCCAATTACAAAACATGTATTGGGCAACTATGGCCATCCCCTGGTGAGACCATTCTTTTTACTGTTATTGAATTCTTTTTTCATTTATTTTACATATCGACCACAGTTTCTCCCAATCTTCTCCCCACCTCGCACCTCCCACTTACCCCCATCCCCCAGCCCCCATTCACTTCTCCTCCATCTTCACTTAGAAAGGAGCAGGCCTCCCATGGGCATCAACAAAGCATGGCACATTAAGTTAAGACAGGCCAAGCTCCTCCCCCTATATCAAGGCTGAGCAAGGCAACCCAGCTTGGGGAATTGGTTCCCAAAAGCCAGTTCAAGCACCACGGACAGGTACTGATCCCACTGTTAGGAGCCCCACAAACAGACCAAGCTATACAACTGTCACACACATGCAGAGAGCCTAGGTTGTCCCATGCAGATTCCCTGGCTGTTGGTACAGAGTCCGTGAACTCCCATGAGTTCAGGTCAGCAGGTGAGACCATTCTTTTTTCCTATTTTCTCTCTCTTTTTTTTTGGGGGGGGGAGAGGGTGAGAGAGGGCTTCTCTGTATAGCTCTGGCTGTCCTGGAACTAACTTTGTAGCCCAGGCTAGCCTAGAACCCACTGAGATCCACTTGCCTCTGCCTCAAGTGCTGGGATTAAAGGCGTGTGCTACCACCACCCAGCCGAGACCATTCTTATCTACCAAAAATTTACCAAATGTTTACGTGTCTAGTGAAGTTCCAGAGCAGAATGTACTGCTTGTGTCTTTACAGCTTCTTGGTCTCCTTGCATGAAATAATAGGGCTTATTCTGAACAAGGGGCTATGGACAGAAACCGTGCCTGGCACACTCAAATCTACAGGATGGCATTATGGTCCTAGTCTACCCTGATGTTTCTCTGATCTCATTGACTGCCCGAGGGCCTATGATATGAATGAAAATGGTTTTGCATGGGAACCCTTTGATGGCACACTGGTGATTTCTCCTGTCTGTTCAAAGAGCAAAGGAAACACTGCATGCCGGTGCCTCAGAGAAAGCTGCAGCAGAAATCTGCCGGTGAAAAACCTTTCTTAATGGCCTAGAGATTTAGAAGTCGCCGAGCAGTCAAGGCCATGTGTACACCATACGCTTCATTTAGCTAAGGGTACCTGAGAAGGGCACAGGGTCAGTCCCAGAAAGATGAAACACGTTTGAGAGTTCTCCTCGAAAAACACAAAGCTGAAGATAAAATGGAGTGCAAAAGTAAATATTTATTGAACATTCCAAGACGAATCACAACAAACCGCAAACTGTAAAAGCTGACAAATGCCACAGCACAACAAACTCCAAAACGAGAACCTATTTTTAGATATATTTACTTTCAATTTATGTGTGAGGATGTTTGCCTGCACGTATGTAAGTATACCTCATGGGTGTCTCGTGCTTGCAGAGACCAGGAGAGAGCGCTAGCTCTCTTGGAACTGTAATTACAGATGGTTGTAAGCTCCTGTGTGGACACTAGGAATAGAACCCTGACCCTCCACAGCAAGGAGTGTCAACCTGTGGGTCATGACCCCTTTGGGGTCACATATCAGACATTTACATTACAATTCCTAACAGAAGCAAAATTACAGTTAGGAAGTAGCAACAGAGATAATTTTAAGGTTGGGGGTCACCGCAACATGCAGGATATGAAAGGGTCGCAGCATTGGAAAGGCTGAGAACCACTGCTCAACAAAATCGGGGAACATTGTTCACCACTCAGCTATCTCTCCAGCCCCCGTAGACATACCTAGGTGATATTCATCCCATTGTTTGCTCTTTCTATGATAATAACTTTATAATTTTAATTGAGAGAACAGGAAGAATGCTTCTCTTCTAACGGTTGCTGAAAACCTGTGCCTTTATTAATGGCATCTAGTCTGCATTTTTAGGGTTATTGAAAGCTTTGCTGAAAATTGTAGTCAAGTTCCTGTCACTGAGCTGTAGGGTTGGGAAGATTTCTGCATGTACCATCTCTCAACACTGTCTCCAACCTTGCCTCTCCTCGGCTTGCTCCTGGCGCTCAGACCATCAAACACGTCAATATGAAGAGAGGCCCTCTGGGCCAAATCTCTGTGTCACTATTCCAGGTCTCAACACACATGAGCAACGGAAATTTCCCTGGAAGATATGCCAGTACCTAACTAGAGATAACATGGAAATGACCAAAAACATAAACTCACATCTATTATATCTCGATATTAAAGATATCCCCAGTTGTTCATCAACATAGTAGATTAAGGCCAAGCCAGATAGCTATGGCTTCCCCACACCACCCAACATCAGGAGCATCACAGTGGGAAGCTGAAGAAGCTGTGAACTTAGCTGCTCCCAACTAAGGCATCCAGAAGCTTTCTTTAGGGGCCAGTGTTTCACTAAGTCTAGACTGGCCTCTTAAGCCCATGGGATCGGGATCGTGGCTTTCAGGGTCAGAAGCTCCCCCTTTCAAATTGCAAACTTCATCAGAAAATCCTGATTTGGCTCTCTGATCATTTCTGTTGAAAAGTCAACTTTTAATAATGATTTTATCAGGGGAAAAATTCTTCTTGAACTGAGTGCAATAATCTCTATCACCGTCGATTCTTCCGTCTCTTCCTGAATATGTCTCTCTTTCCCGCTTCCCTCCCCCATCTCTGCATGTCTGTGTGTGTGGCACAGCTTAGGAAATGTCCATAACTTTGACTTTAGTAAGTGGGAACAGGAGGCAAGAGTTTGCAGCAGCTTTCCTGGGGTTCATGGGGGAAGATATATCACCAATAAGCGCAGCAAGGCTCCAAACAGGAACAGCAAATCTAATTTTGATTTTTTTTTTTGAATTTTGAAACAATTTAGGAGTATTGAAATGGAGAGAAAGCTGAGACTTTCACTTAGAAAGGTTAGAAAGTGGGTAAAAGTATCTGGGAAAGTCCACGAGGAAGAAATGGGATTGGTTAATCTCAAATGAGGACAGAGGTTTTTTTCTGTCTGCTGCCAGTTCCAGTTCCCTCACAGAGCTCGTAGGCACATAGTAAGGGCTAATATTTAGGGCTTGAATGAAAGCAAGGAAGTGGGGAGAGGAGGATGGTTTGCCTTTGCCTTAAACCACAAGCCAGGCTCTTAACTTCCTTACCTATAAAATAAGGATGAAGAATAGCACCTCCCTCAAAAAGGCATTTTGAAGATTATGCGAGTTAATATAAATACATCATCCGTGAGGAAAACTGGTAGTCGATAAATATTACAGCGACTGAGCTTCCCTTATCTGTCCGTTGGGGCAGACAACAACAGAGGGTTCTGCTGCTGATAAGCGCGGAGACAAGGGAGCCCAGTGGAAGACGATTGATGTGGAAAGCTGCCCAAGGTCCTGCGATGTCTGTCTGTCCTAAACATCCACCTTCGTGGGAGAGTGAGAAGACCTCAGATTTGACTCACGGGCAGAAGGGAGAGGAAGAGGGTGCCCCGTGATGTGGCAGGAAGACCCATCTATCTCAAGCCCCAGCTGGGTGAATGCAATCAATAACATCCTGCCAGGAACTTTTGTGGTCTCATGTAAATTTAGGCTACCTGAATAAAAGATAACAACTGTCATTTCCTCTCTCGTCACGTAGCACGATGATTTATCTATTCCTTTGAAAGAACCAAACCGTGCCAAAACCAGTTGGCCTACGTGTCCCCGGTTATGGGTGTCCATTGTGAAACGAGGGGCGAGTGGCGCAAGACACCAGGGTATTTTTAGGACTGTGGCAGAGGGGAACCCTACAGAAAGTGGCTGCCATTAACTCAGAGGGAAGGGCAAGGCCTCGTAAGTACTTTTAAGGTAGTCTATACAGAAACAGTGTCACGGGTTGCTTAGTTAGCCCTACCCTGCAGGGATGACTACAGGTGTTTTCCAGCTAAGAGCCACAGACGAGTAGCGAGCGGACAGCAGTGCTCTGGACATAACGCCCCCCCCCCCCCCCCCGCTTGCCGTCAGTCAGTGCAGGGTCCTTTATAGCTTTGAACTTGACTTGGGAGACTCATAGAAACGTTCGCTTCTCAAAAATATTGTTTATTGTTTATTTATCAAACCCACAATCTTCCGAGATATTCAGGCTCACAAAGGGCAATGTGGAAAATGACGAGGGAAGAACTGAGGGCTATTTTTCACATCGAGGCAAGTCCTTGCAATGAATGAGTTCTTGGGAACGGGTAAGGCTGAGGTCTGGCCTTGTGAACCAGGCTCTGCATGAAAGACCAATTCACAGCTTGTCTCCGTGTCTCGACAAGCTGACCTTTCTCTGAGGAGCAGAGCGTGTTATATCCAACGCTGTGAATATTGAAATCCCCAAGAGGACCGCCAGCAGAGAGCGGTGTGGAGACCCCCTAAAGTCATGCTGAGCAGAGCAATAATGGCACCCTTACTTTGGCTCCGCCTGCAGGTTCCTCTCATCTTCAAGTGCAAACGAAGATTGATGACGTCTTGCCTAGCTATTCAAGGCCTCACACCCGAGAACCTATCCTGATTGACGAGGAGCGGTGAGCTCTGTTTCTCCTCTATGTCTCAACCTCGTTTCTGAAAATTCTACCTGTCTGTTCATTTGTATAAGTGATGGCCTCTTTCTAGCCTGACTGGGTTCTGTTTTACAGCAGTCTGTGCTTGCTTAACACACAGGCTAATAGTCACTAAAGATTAAAATTATAGCCACTCAAATGCCAAGGCTAAGTACCAAGTACAACGATCTTGTCCCGTGAAGTGAAACAGACCTTCAGTGAGAACAAAAATTAGGATCAGGAGTAAGTCATGTACCCTCAGGGAGTCTGAGTTTCTTCAACTACATTGGTTGTGCGAACCCACACCTTGTGACGGAACCATGGGAAACTGAGAGTCAAGATTGACACAGGGCAAAGAAACAGTAGTAGCTCAACAAAAGCAATTATTATTGTTTGGATCAACTTTGTTGCTGGGGGGACCATGCATGCGCCATAGAGAGCATGTGGCAATCAGAGGACAGCTTACCGAGTCGGCTTTCTCTCTCTACCACATGGGTGTGAGATATTGAAGTCAGGCTGTCAGTCTTGGTGGCAAGCACCCCTCACCTGCTGAAACAGCTCTCTGGACCACTAAGAATTCAACAGATAGCACAGATCTAAGATCTATTACTGAAGGACCAAAACTTAGTTGTGCGGTTTAGGCAAATGAACCAAACTCAGTTTCTTATCCATTGATTTAAGGCAGTAGCCACACTGTGGTATAACACACACTTACAGCTGCCAAAAAAAAAAAAGGAGCTTTTTTTTCTCATTAAAAACACCAAATATGGTAATATTAATGTCATTAACACTGCTGGTACTGTTAAAATGGCCTCATTACTTTTGTATTCTGGGCGGTGCTTTCCTCTTTCCTATTTCTGGTATGCTGCATCCAGCTGTAATTTGCTTGTGCTGGGGAACGCAGGATGACGAGACCAAACTATGCTGTTCATATGATCGTTTCCAGACTAGGATTTTAGTCAATCTAGATACAGCATGGCCAGTGCCACTGTGTAACTAAGCAATCTCTCCTCCTAGAAACATCAGAAGAGAATGCCTGCCTTCAGCAGCTAAAGCTCTCCCCGTTCAGTTCGCTGCTGCCCTTGTTCCTCTCTGGCCTTTTCTCCGTGTGCCTGGTCTCCAGCAGTCTTTGGTTGATGAGGAGCAGTTCGATAAGTCGTCCCATCCATGACATATGTTCCCTGACTCCAGCAGGTACCTGAAGCTGCAGCCAGTACCAAATCTGTTATAAACTATGGTTCTTCTTACATCTGTGTACCTATGATGAGGCTGAATTTGTAGATTAGCACAGTACATCAGCGATGGGAGTAAAATAGAGCAATTGCCACAATTATGTGAATGAGAATGATCTCTCTCTCTCTCTCTCTCTCTCTCTCTCTCTCTCTCTCTCTACTGTGCTACAGTCACCCTTCTTGCGGTGCTCTGAGATGATACAATGCTTACATAATGAGATCATTTGAGGATAAAGCAGGTAATGGGTTGCGACAACACATTAGCCTACTACGAAAGGGTTCCAGGAACTAAAACCGAGCAACACATGACAGTTGATCTGATAAACCCAAAGAGAGCCAAGTCGCTACAGGAAGGTAACACACTGAGTGTGGACATGCTGGGGAGGACATAGCCTGTATTCCACTGCCGGATAGAGCAGGAAAAAGAGGACCATTACAGGTCCAATATCTTTGAAACGTCTCTGTTTCCTCCCCCTCCTTCCCTTTGTGAATGATTGCTTCATTCTAACCTCTGACATCCTTTTTCTGAACTACCTGTCTGAACTTAGCAAAATGATGGTGACGCCTGAGTTTCTCTGTCTGTCAAATAAGATAACTTCATAATGATAATTATAGCAATTATAATAGCCATTATAGTAGCCAACACTGAAAACATATGGTGTCCCAGGCATTGCACAGAGAGGACTTTGCAAACACTTCATTTCATGCCCTCAGTGGGGCTTCTGTCTTCCTATCTCGCCTAGAAGGAAGGAAGTCCCAGCACAGAATGAAACGACTTGCCCAAGAAGACTTTTTGCACAAGTTTGTGGTTAACTGAAGCAGGATCCTGAGCAAAGGCCACAGCACCTCAAAATTTATAAAACCTCTGGCCTTTGTCCCTAAAACCAATGTTTTGAGTTTTGCTTTGGAATGTCAAGGTCTTCATAGACAAGCCTATCGCTAACCATGAGACACTAACATGTAGATTGTCTATGTAATTAAGGTCTCCCACTTTATGAACCACACCCATTTGTAACATGTATTATTACCACTTAGAGTAATAAAAGAGCTCCTATTCATAACTATTCAGCCTCCCAAGACCGTCCTGAGGATATAGACATTTGCGGGCCGTTAGCATGGGCAGCTTCACCATCTGGTCCAACAGGTGGTCAACAGCCCACAGACTTTCAGAGTACAGGAGAAAATGTTTTCAAACAAAAAGCAAGCAGTGAACTCTCATGAGAAAGGAAATATTGTGATCGATAAGGATAATAGTTGTTGGTTAAATAGCCATAAGGTACAATTATTAATGCATTTACTTTGATGGGTAATAGGACCGTAATGGCAAACCCATCCAGTGCCCCAACAAGTCCTAATGTGTCACACCTGTTGGCAATGCCCAGCTCAGGAGCTCCATGCTGCTCAGGTGACCTCCCATCATGCTTTTCTTTGCCTCCCCCACTGTCACACTGCTGCAGCTTTGCAAGCTTTGGCTGCATCCTGTGGATTTTAGGCTAGAACGTCACTAAAGCTTTATCATATAGACGGGGCAGACAGACAGACACCGGTGTGAGAAAGCTGATTTCCTTCCCAGTCTCAGTGCGATGAGGCAACACGGGCATCCTGTGACATCTGTGTCACTCACCAGATGAAGGCTTTCTGGCCACAAACTCTCTAGCCTCAAGAACATGGCCCTCCGCAAGGGGATATTACAGAGAGGAGATTTGGAGTGGCAAGAAGCTGAATCTTAGCTTCGGAGCAGCGAGGGATCTAAAATTCTAATTTCTAGGAAACATAACTGTCCCAGGGAGCAATGTCAGTTCTAGGTAGCCTGGAGTCAAGCTACAGGGGAAGACTACACACACACACACACACACACACACACACACACACACACACACAAACCTCCCGCTAAAATGAACCTGATTTGTGTCCATTCCCTTCCCCATGTCCACGGTTCAAGTTCTTTCCAGCACATTCAGAACCCCAATGTTGATAGGAAATACTAGAAAGGAAAGATGAAGGTAGAAAGCAGAGGCCATTTGACCCTAGAGACCTCAGTGGGGACTTGAGCTTCTGGTATGTCTGAACTTGAATAACCTTTATCTCTAAGTTGATCCTATGGATAATGAACGCCAACGTCCTTTCGGCCTCTCGGTTCAGAGGAGAAGGGAAACAGCCCACTGCTTTTCTAACCTTACAGTTTCCTAGTGTGAAAACAGAGGCTGGAAGTACAAGCCGCCCTGACGAGGGGCAACCAGGACTCGGGCTACAGTGACAGGCATAATCATGCTTCGGCGTGGCTACCCAGCCAGTTCTCGTCCCAAAGCCAGTATAGCCCTGTCCTTCACCTTGAACCCCGTGAAACCTTCTCCACCAAACCATACACTGACAATGGGGTGGGGGTACATTGCCTTCAGGGGGCAGGTGGTTTTGTTTACATGGCCCTGGCCTTCAAATCATGGCTGTGCCCGTATACAGACAACTGTCCTGTTATCGATCACATTTTCTTCCTCCTGAGAGGTCATTTCTTTTTCTTCTTGATGACACAAAATTGAACTGTTTCCATCAGTACCCTAAATGCTTCGAACCGTGTAGGTACTATCCCTGCCGTCCGGGGTAGAAGCGATGGCCACGAGAACAGAAAACAAAGTGGGAAAATGTATGACAGCAGGCACTTTCTCAGCTGCAAGAGAGATTTCATTGTGCCCACAAGGCTGGAAGGGCAACAACAACAACAAAATTATGCTTTTTAATATTCTGTTCTGTTCATCCACTAATTTGGTCAAAAATAGCTCTGGGGTTTGTTCTGCACAATTTGACCTCCGTAATCGCACAGATGATTATGGGGTCCCATTAGAACTTTCAAAGCACTTTGTACAAAAGGGGCCCTCAGACAGTCTACTATAATAAAAACAAGCTCATAAAAGTCCCACACATTTCGCATAGGCCTTTGATAACCCATCACACAATAATGACCCTAAGTAACTCACAGCCTGTACCACATTTTAACCAGTCGTTTAGAGGAAAAGAGTTGTGTTTTTTTTTTTTTTAAATCTTATTATCTCTGTCTAGTCACCCAGAGCCTCACAAGGAAAAATAAATTTGCTTATGAAAAGTCTGTGAATCATCAGAAATGACCTCTTTCTTCCCTGGCGTCTTCTTCGAGGCAGGTATGTCAGACAAAAAACATGATGGTAACCTGGTCTCCTACGCCTGACCTCAACCAATCTGTCTGCAACCCTTCCTCCCTCCGGCCTCAGTCTCTCTTCCGTAAGGCCAGAGGCTTAGGCTCAAGTGGACAGAGAAAGCCTAATTCTATACATATGTTCCAGGGCCTCTCAAGGAGAAGAGCCTTACAGAAGCAAGAGTCTTGAGGTTCTTTCGAAGTTGGGGGGAAAGGGGGGAAAGGCCATCATATGAGATGGTCTCTGAAATAATACTCATTTTGAGCCTGCTGAAAATCTATAACCACCATTAGCCTGCTTTGGTGAGTTCCTTTCAGGCTGGCCCGTCACTAGGGCTGTGACGGGATCTTTCCTAACCTACAGCCTTCCATGAGTTCATAGGCGTTATGCTATCCTAGTTCATAGACAAGAGCGCTGTGATGAAGCCAGATCTGAACAGGAAATCTGACCATGGAAACAGGCAGGAGGAGTAGTGGAGAGATGAGCATAGACTGTGTGCTAGGAGGAGGGAGAGCAGCAGGCTCGATGGACACTCAAGAACGGCAGGCGAGTCCTAACAATCACCCTTTACATCTCCATCATCATTCAGGGAGGACTAAGAGAGTCCCCACCTACTATCTGCAAGGCAGATACTTGGAGAGGCTGATGGTGACCCAGGATCATGGAAGGAGGGGTGTCAACGGAAGAAATGAAACAGCTCACCCCATTTTCCATTTTGTTCCAGGCACTTGTTTAGCTCCACAGTCAGGCAGGCACCTAACACTGATCCCATCTCTACAGCAGCCTGGCACTGGGAAGAGAGCAAAGAACAAGTCAATAACCAACAGTCAGGAAAGGCCTGTGTGTAGATGTAGCGGAGCTCTTCACCCAAACCCAGAGTAGGAACACTTCTCTGCTCCTCGATAGCTAGACACATTCTTGCATTGGTCATGACCTCTGATCCAAAGTGATGTATGCTAGGTGGAAGCTTTTAATTTATCAGATAGCTCTGTCCACCACGCTGTCCCTAGACCATGACAACTGGCAGCCAGTGTGTCCTACAGAAGTTGCTCTAGCCTCTCTTCCTGGGGCCCAGATAAACTGATAAGAGATTTGTCACTTAAGGGTTTTGTTTCTGTCTCTGAGAGCCTTGGGGGTGCTCACCTGAGCCAGCCTGAACAATGTAGCAGCTATGCACAAAAGGAGAAGGATTAAGAAGCCAGGGTCTTGGGTCAGTCTTTATCCGCACTGATTCAGCAACTCCTCTAAAGAAAGCTCTTTCTCTATTTTGAAATCCTGAGAAGGGTATTTTGCTTGCCTACTGTACTGGTTTCCCTTATCTAATGTAAGAGTAAAATGCAAATGAACTCCATTGATAGGATTTACTGTTAATCACAACTGCCCTCAAAGTTCTGCAATATAAGCTTATCAACCTGAATAGACCCTCCTGGCACGTTTATTGTTAAGTCAATGTCTTAAACAACTATGAAAAGTCCAGGCAGAAGTGGAAAGGCAGAAGTTAGGGAGAAACTCACAGAGCTAGAGGAAAAAGCTTTGAAGTCCCTTCTTTAGCCTGCCTCTCTCTCTCTCTCTCTCTCTCTCTCTCTCTCTCTCTCTCTCTCTCCCTCCCCCCTCTCTCTTCCACTGTCAATTTCATTGACTTTATAGGGTAATACAATATTTTCAATTACCTCTCTATTTTGACATTTTATCTTTGTGATTATCACAAGACTAGGTTAAAAGTCACCAATGCACTACTGTGTACAGGGAAGGGCAACTCCCTGCGCTTTGCCCCTTCCTGCTTAGTCTCCTAACCATCCTGTGAGGTAAACATTCCTGCTCAAACTCCCACAGAGGAGCAAAGAGAGGTAGAGATTAGGGATTAGGGATTAAAAACACACACAAACCTAGCACTCAGAAGCCTCAGGGAGAGCTTGCTGCTGAGGAACAGATCCCTACTAAGTGACTGTAGCCTCTGAGGCCTTAGCCTCATATCTGTGACCCCATGTAGCAAACAAGCAGGAATGGGGCAGCTGTACAGGGCACCTGGGGACACAGACAGACAGACAGACAGGACATAGAGGCCACCCACCCACCCCTGAGAACAGACTGTGAAGCTGGAGGCAGCCAGCCAGAGCCCATTGTCCCCAGGCACTTTCTGTCTAGAAAGTTCTTAAAAATAGTACTTGACTGCACTGGGAAATGCAGGTATCTGGTGAGCCTGCGTGCTGAGATTCTGGAGACCACGGAAGCTCACACTGGGGAAAACACAGCCAGGTCTGGCCCTGCTAGCTCTGCGGAGGCAGCAAACAGCAGCTGCATCGCCAAGCCGGGCTCCATCCTCCATCCAAGTTCGCGCTGTTTAACTCACGCAGCCCGAAGACCACTGGCCCTGCTGTCACCCTACATTTCAGAGAAAACAGGGCATTTTCCTAGGTGACACAATTGGGAAATGAACGAGCCAGGATTTAGTGCAGCAAGTTCCTTTCTTTGTGCCTCAGTTTACTCCTCTATACAGATAAGAAAGTTGGGCCTGATGATTCCAAAGCTCAGTTTCTGAAATCCCGTCGGGCTTCCTCAGTCTGTTGCCAAGTCCTGATTGCAGGTTCACAGATACCAAGGGAAAGGGAGGTACCCGCCTTCCCTCGCCTGAGTCTGTAGGGCTCCTGCTCACACTCCCCTTTGTCCAGTGTTATTCCAGTGGACCCGAATGGAATAGACTCTGATCCCTACAGCCACTGTCTCTGTACTTCATTATTAGAGAGCGTGTGGCAGCCCTTCTGTGAGAGTCATCTAGATGACACAGACCATAATGAGAAAAAGACGAACGTGAAATCATAACCCATCACCGTTTCTGCAATAAAATAAAGCAACTCTCCTCATGCTGGTAGGTGAGTTTATGACCCATGAGTAGGCAGTGTGGGATTAAGACCAATGCCATCTCTCAACAGCCCTGAATGAGGTGACCATGTCCTTGGCCGGGGCAGGGTGGGCAAACTCCTGATCCAAAGTATCAATGCATTCGCAATTTTAAATTAAGCAGGCTAACTAAACAACACTCTCAAATCAATTATCTCTCTCTAGGACCCCAGTGGCCCCTGATCCTAAGCATGTAATCTCAGAACTCCCCATCTTCAGGATGTGACAGAATTTGATGGGGGCTTGCTCAAAATGTTGAGTCCTGGGCCTACCTGTGAAAATGGCTTCATGCTCCCTGGTGAAGCGGGACAATCTTAGCCTGTCTCCCCACCAGTTTGCCATTCATAGTTTGTGGACCATACTTTTGAGAAACAAAGCCTGGCCCGTGTACTAGGCCCTTCGCTCACATTATCCCCAAGAGAGACAGGGACCGCTGCTGCCATTTTGGTCATGCGCAGTCTCATCAAACAGGATGACAGATACACCTGAGGCCTGTTTTACTTGTGGTATCTTATTTGATGTATGATTGTGTTTGTTGATTCAGACGTGGAACACTTTTAAACTGTGCTACATAATGACTGTGACCTTCATGCCATTTCAGTCACTCAACAGCACCTCATGCTGTTCTACTCAAAAAGTTCCATTTTAAAGACGCCTTTCGGGGGGTGGGGGGGGTCATAGTATTTATAGTCCCAGCTGGGCCACTTGTGACTTACAAGTAGCAGATATCAATGATCTTCCTGACACACAAAGAATAAACCAATTGACCTAAAGTATCTGGGAGGTAGGAAGTCTACCCCTCATCCCTCCAGCTGCCTCCCCAGATCTTGGTCTGGGAGGTGGTGGGAGCGGACTGTTTAAAGTTCCTCCGGAGCTCACACCGAGGGCTGTGCCACACGGTAGAGAAGGGTGCGACCCCTGCAGAAACTGTGTCTGTGTTCTAAGTCTGTGGCCCTAGGGAAGCCACTCAACCTCTCAGAATCTTGTTCTCCTGTACTGTAAGGCCAACATTATTTCCCTCACATGCCAGGAAAATGGGATGAGAAAACCGGTGTGACTTCTCGAGAGTCAATAGTCCCCACCCTCCCTTCTCTGCTGAACAGAAAGCCATGAACCAGAAGAGAGCATCACCATTTGGCGGCGACGGCTGCTATGGATGTATGCACAGCCTGCCCAGGTTTAGCGGCATAAACAACCATTTCGTTATGCTAGCCTAGTTTGTGCCGAGATTTAAAAGGATGCAGTAGGGCTGCCCTGCTCTGCTCAGTGACACCTAGGTGGCAGTAGAAAGAACCGACAGTCTAGGGGGACTCCGCTTCAGGATCATCCTCCATGCATATTTCCGGGTGGTGTGGCTGCCCTTCACCCCAGCCTGCACCCCTGTATTCCAGCACGGCAGCTCAGCCTCTGAAGGTGAGGGTCCCAACAGTTCTGGGAGGAGGCTTCTTGACTTTCCATGACCTGGGTTTTAAAGTCACCTAGCACCACTTCCATCCTGGTCACAGGGCATCCCAAGGAGGAGAACGCTGGTCTCAGCACTTAATAAAACAAGTGTCAAGGACACAGTGTAATAAAAGGAAATGAAAGGAAAAAGAAGAGGGAGGGAAGGAGGTGGGAGGCCAGGGGCGGGCCACCACCCAGAACACAGTCAGAGCCCATGGTACTGCTAACCCCTAGATCTCGTGAAGAGCCTAGATTGGGAGAAAGCATGCTCCTGCTTCAGACACACGTGCTGTGGTGCAACACCCATTTAGGCTTAATGTTCTTCCACCGTGCACAAAAAAAAGTGAAAAGAAAGAAATACTACAAACCCTTTCAGGCCTACTTTCTGGGCCACCTCTGGCACATCTTCCTTGGTGGTCTTTAAGGTGGCCTATCCTTCAGAATCTCTAGAGTTTTGTCTGTACCCCTCTTTTACATAAAGCACTTTCCATCTCCTCCAAATGCTGTCATATTTGGAGAATCCCTCACTCCTCCACCTCATCCTTTCCTCTGCTCCCAAGCCCCACCCTGAAGTATACTCAAGAAGAAAACACAAGAAAGGATTTCCCCAGTTCTGGAAGTACCTGGATTCCTGCCCAAGCAGAAAGTGCTGGTGTCGACAGGGGTTAAAGAAGCCAAGTGCTGAAGGGGAGGGAAGTTGAGTCGGGTGTGATTACCACTAGCCACCAGGTCTCCCTCATCTGTCCCTCAATACCTTCTTTCCTTTATTTGACAATATGACTGTACCCACACAGATGCCCTGATACACATATATACATACATACGCACGCATCCCCTCAAACACACATACATAAACACAAGCATACACAACCACTTGACAGCATTATGAGACTCCATGATGGATGCATGATTTCAGATACTCTTAATTAATTTACATTTGTATAAATACACCCTTTCACAAGAAGAGTCTTACAACCTGGCTCCTTTTCCAAGAGCATGTTCTATACTTGACTCAGTATGTCTCCTTGGAGTTCTTCCATTGGAGACCATAAAGACTGCGGAGATGAGACAAGGCCAGAGCAAGATGTCAGCAACGCCCAGGGTCCCAGTGTCTGAAAATACAGGATTAAAATAGTTTCCCTCTATGTTTCCTGGGCCACCTCTAGGCTTCGTCTTTCCTTAGTCTGCTTTGACAATTCCCTCTGTAGTTTATGCTACAGCTGATTTTATTTCACCTTTTTAAAATCTGTTGATGTGTACGAGTGTTTTGCCAGCATTATGCACATGACTGGTGCCCTCAGAAGTCATAAAAAGGAGGTCAGAACTCCTGGGACTGGCATTACAGATGGTTGTGAGCTACCATGTGGGTGCAAGAAAATAAACCTGGGTCCTCTGCAAGAGCAATAAATACTCTTAACCACACAGCCATCTCCCCAGAGCCCACGTTGTTTTCCTTGAGACAGGCTAGCTCTGTGGAATGCAGGGTAGCCACTGGTTTTCAATGCTCCTGCTTCAGCCTCCCAATAGCTGGCACGTGCAACAGGCTCGGCTCTGTCATTTCTTTTTAAACAAGATCTCCAATGTTTGGCCCACTGTAAGCCTTCTACAAATATCAGCTGTTGATGTTATTTCTCAGTCAAGTGGGGCCTTCTGGTTCAGGACAGTAAAAGTCTCTGTTCTGGGTTGTTCCGGGGAGACGTTATCAACGTCATTCCTCTTTAAGCCTCTTTCCCACGGAAGCCCAGACTCCTCAGGTGTACTGGGTTCGCCCAAGCCTCAGAGAGCTAAGGGCTGTGAGTAGCATGTGTACTGGCCCTGGGCAGCATGGAAGTGAGTCTACTGTAGTGTGGGATGGCAGCCAGTGACTGTCCAGACGATGCTGTGAGACAGTTGGTGTGTTTGGGTGGATGGACTTGCTCAATCCTGGGTGTAGCCTTCGTCCTTTCCTCTTGTGCCCCTGGGTCTCTCCCGACCCCGGGGCCTTGGCGGGTGAAGCTGGCGCTGGGGAATGTGAGGTGTGACCACTCGCTAGCGCTCTGCAGAGCTTTTCTCCCGAAGGCAGCTTCTTGCTTTTTAATTTGGGAACATCAAAGCTGAGCCCCATAACTCCTGTGTCTTAACTATAGAGCTGCCCCTTCAGCCACCGTCTGTTCTCATCTCCCGAGGGCACCCTCTTGATTTGCCACAGACTCTGTGGAAGAAGCTGCCTCCTGCAGATGCCTGCACGGTGCCAGGTATTCCGGCCTGCAGTCTGATCCCTAGAGAGCACCCCGAGCCTCCTCTCAGAGGGGGAGACCCATTTGGTAGGTTGTCCTGCGGAGCTCCCCCGATCCTCTAGGTTTTCACTAGCAACTTTGACCTGAACTTCAGAAAGACCTAGAACACTAGCTCCTTCCACACGGACCTTTGGCCCAGGTTTATCCTAAATGTGTATATCTTGGTCATGAAAGCCAAGCAGAAGCATCCCCTCCCTCTTCATGCTAATTACGTAAGTAAACTCTACTTACCTTTCTTTATACGGTTATCCCCTCAGTATAGCCAACCCAGGCTTACCTTAAGTCTGCCAGTTACATTTATGTGTGTATTCATGTGTGTGTAATTGTGCAAGCCACAATTAATCGTGATGTGTGGAAGTCCGTGGACAGCTTTCAGGAGTCCGTTCTCTCCTTCTACCACGAGGTCCTGGGGATCAGATTCAGCAGCAGATACTCTTACCTGCTGAGCCATCCCATCTCTCCAGCCTTGGCAGTTCATCTTCTAAAGAGACAGTAAAACTAACCAAGAGAAAGAGAAGGAGATGGGTAGGAAGGAGGGGGAGAGCTGATCACTCTCCTAAAACTCCAAACCTTCATCTCAAATTAGAAATCTCAAAAGGAAAATAGTTAAGAGCAAGTCACCTTCATGAGCATTCTAATCATCAAGCCAGCCCACTGCTGGGAAGGGACCGTTTAGCCGCACAATGCAGCAATATAGCTGACCTACTGTCTTTCACTTGCTCACAATGGTGGCATTTCATCTTTGACCTCATTCACTGTGGACACCCTTTATTTCAATGTAATCAAATAAATCACATTTAAATAGCAGGGTCTTTTGGAAAACAGAGACTCATCTCTCAATGCAATGAACAAATATTTGCATTATCTATTTATATTAAAATATGCAGATATTTCCCAAGCATTCTGCCAACTTATAAATTTTTATAACTTCTTTGAATTGTTAACATTTTTTAACACACTGCAGGATTTCAGCTTTGTGAAGGGCTCAATAACAATCTTTCTGGTCAGGAAAAAGGAAAGGACATTAAAATAAAGAATGCAGAATAAATAAAAACAAAACAGTACAGCTCGTACATCCACTCGCACAAAGACAACGTTCATGGGCTGTGATATGGAATTGTCACAACACAATGTCCTTCATGTTGAATTCAGCGGTGAAAGGAATTTCTCTAGTTATTGAAGACTTTTATGGCTGAGTTTCAGAAAGGGGAAAAAAAATCTACATCTCTCCCAGTGTGACTTCTGCGCAATGCAAGCACGGCACATTTTAAGGCCTGGCGGATAATGCTACCATTCTTTAGGGAACTGTTAGCAGCTGTAGCAACTATTATGACCAGCCTCAAAACATGTCTGTAGTCGGTGCACTCCAGACACTTAGCAATCCCAAAGCTATTCCTGGACTCACTCGCATCGCAGCCTGAACACAAAGTTTTGATTTATGCTGGAAATGAAACAACAAACTTCTGATCCTTCCTCTAAGTGGCCATTCAGATGACACGGACGGCATGTGCTGCGGGGAGGGGGGCCTGGAGGGCAGAATTCACAGAAACAAAAAGGAAGCAGGAAAATAAATGGAGAGCCACCCACAGTTACCTTAAGGAGAACCCACAGTTGCTGGTACAAAGCTGTGTTGGAATGACATCTTGGGGCCCACAAAAAGCCCTTGTGCTTGCAGAGAAAGAAGGAGCAGGGCAGGCTTTGAGAAGGGAGGGGCTCAGCACAGGAGGGATGAGGGCAAAGCATGGGATGACATTAACCCAGCAAGATGCCAACATGGCATTAAGGATGCCCACAGGTAGGGCTACAGTGGGGCACATGGTGGAGGTCAATGCCCCGAGCTCCACCCCAGTACCAGCTCCTAACACACACACAGACAAATGCACCAAAGGCTCCACTTTAGTGAATCACGACGAAATAACCTACAAGTGACACCTGTGGGAGGGCATTTCAGCCATCACGGACACCCACAGTACCACATGTCTACAGAGTATAGAAATGGAAATCCCAGGATGCCACCAAGATCCAAGGATGTCCCACCCCACTGTTAGTGATTAGCATGGAGACAGCTCTGTAGAACTTGGGTCTTCCGTTCTCTGGTTAAAAACCAAGGACATAGTGGGTACGCATCTTAGGAAGACAAAACCCGCATGCTTACCTCCCTCCGTGCTGCTGTGGAGAAAGGGAAGATGCCTGGCAACTCACTTCACCCCTCCC
>NC_022028.1:39307744-39308953 GCF_000317375.1 Microtus ochrogaster | reverse complement strand
GCGAGAAGGGGAAAGGGTCCAGCCTCTGGCTGGAAGCTTTCACATCTAGTTAGGATAGAAAACATACCGACAACACAGAAAACCAAGTGGAAGACCCCCTGGAGAGACGGCTCAGCAGGAAAAGGTGTTTTCACCAAGCCTGATGACCTGCATTCAAGCCTCAGGACCCGAATGACAAAAGAAGAGAATTGATTCTCACTGTCCCCTTATCTCCACAGATGTGGCATGACACACACTCATGCATGCATACATACATATACACGTATAATAATAGCAATAAAGAATTAGATTAAAAATAAAGAGAGAATCAAGCGGATTCTCAAGGGCTAAAAGTGGGTAAGGATGGGCTCATCTGACTTGGCCTTGAAGACTGGGAAGCTGTGGTCCAGCCGTCTCCCGAAACCCATAGCTACCACACGACGGAGGAGGGAGCTGAAGGATAGCTGCAGCATCTCCACAGGACATTGTTCAGCGGTCAGCGCCTTTCTACCATCAACACATTGGGATGCAAGTAATGGGGGAGCCAGCTTCAATCACTTAAACAATGAGGCCATTCAGTGATCTCACACAGCCAGCAATCTGAACGTAGGTAGTTCTAGGCTTGGTCTCATGACTCAGAATCTTTTGTTCTCCTGATCTCTGTATGAACATTTGCCCCATGTTCATTACCTCATGCTGTAGAGAGAGTCACTATAGTACCTGATATTATCATACAGTAAGATGGGGAGGTCCCTGAGAGCCTTCTACCCTCTAACGCTTATCACTCTGTCGTGAAAATAAGAGTTCCCAGAAACCTCCCATTCAGAGGACACGCTGGCCAGAATTTCATGTGGCCGCCACTATCAACAAGGAAGGTCGCAAGGAAGCTAGGAAGGAGGCTAGCCTGATAGGCTGAGATAAGAAAATGATGACCTCAGCGCTGTGCTGCCCCAAGTCAAGTGTGTCAGGGCAAAGAGCCGAGGGTGGAAGTGTGAACTCAGGAGCAGTGAGTAGGCCTGCCCTCGTTGCTATCTTCTCTGTTGATTGAAAGTTCAGGACATGTTGGTGTCTGTGACCCATGCTGCCACCGCTGCTATGGGCAGGGAAGCTTCTTTTGCAGTGGTATCAATGGCTGCAGACCTATAACTAAGAATGAGAGATGACATCGAAGGCCTCTGTGACAACCCCCTCCCCCTGCCACCAAGAAGGAAGGAAAGAGGGAGGGAGGGA
>NC_022028.1:39288320-39306353 GCF_000317375.1 Microtus ochrogaster | reverse complement strand
ACCAGTAGCCATGAGAGGCTAACCCAGAAAATGGTCAAGAGATTGAATAAGTTAAAAGTTATTTTTTGTGGAATCTCTGAGTTCGCCAACCTTGAAATGGCTGACTCCTGAGCCTCATAATATGTGAGATAAAACAAACAAACAGACAACCAAACAAACAAAAAAAAACCTCCTTCTTCTTCGTGATTTAGACTTGGTTTTGGTTTTCTGCCCAAAGTCCCAGGCGCTCTATGTCAGTTAAGACATTCGCTTCACCGCCAACAGCAGAAGCACACTCTCTCTCTTACTGAGGCTCCATCTGTGGACACAGGACAGCTCTCTGATGTGTTCAGACTGTCATGTCATGTCCCACAATGCCACAGCAGCCTCAGCAAGACCAAATCTGAAGTCCACAGAGTCAAGAGGCACAACATTGGCCATGGTGACAGCAGGCTCTGAGGTCCTCCTGGAGATAACATGACAGGTTGTCTACTTCACTGCAACTACCCACAACCTATTGCCCTGAGGTGCCTGGCCTAAGAAAAGAACTATGTTCACAGGAATAAAGATGCTGATTTATTTTTAAAATGCTATAATTTGGGGTTCTAATCCTTCTACATAACTACATATATGTCTCTTGCAAAAAAAAAAAAGCAAAGGAAAATGTTTGAACACACAAAAACATAACCAGATATATAAATAATGAAAATTGTGGAGGAAGTATTAGGTTCTATTAAGTGGTTTATCTAGATTTTTTCATAGAAAAAATTTAAAATGTGATTGAATGTCTAAAATGTCATATGGTGGGGCTGGAGAGATGGTTCAGTGGTTAAGAGCACTGGCTAGTCTTCCAAAAGACCCAGGGTTCAATTCCCAGCACCCACATAACAGTTCACAACTGTCTATAACTCCAGTTCTGGGGGATCTGACACCCTCATATAGACATATATGCAAGCAAAACCCCAATGCACACTAAATAAATAAATAAATCTTTTTCTTAAAATGTCATCTGACACGCATTTTTAAATTTTTCTTTCCAGAAAAAAAAGTCGCTAAGCACAGCGGTGTGTTTGCTGTTTCTAGACACTATCTAGAAAAGTGTTAGGCATAGGACTCTAAATAACAGAATGCCCATCACTGCACAGGGCTTCCTTTAAAGCGGAAATCGGCAGAGATGAACTGTCTTGCCTACAGTCACAAAACTGATCGCAGTGGGAAAATAAAAATAATAGTTTGCATTATATCCTGACCTTTCTTAGAGGCTTATATACAGCAGTATTGCCAAGAGGAGGCCGGGGTGAGAAAGGGTCCCAAGAATCCCCACAGGCACAGCAAATCCACCCGGGGAGGGGGGAGGGGAGAAACGCCAGATTTGTGTGTTGTCCTTCCAGTCAGCATCCCTCAAAGCATGTGAAGGCCCTTATAGTCAAGGGGAGGCAATACATGGAGTGCTACGAATAGCAAGACGGACACAGAGTGACTATAGACACATAGACCCTCCAAAGCAATGGTGGGTGTCCCCTCCGTGGTGCAGGCTGAAAGCTCCCACTGAAACACATTACTGGTGACTTGGGGTAGAGATGGCAAAGGTCTACTTATCAAATCTATCTGTTGCAATACTAAAGGGAAAATTAAAACCCAGACCCAGACCTCTAACCACGCTCACAATAACAAACACACATACATGTACAGGCATGTCCAGACGTAGAGGAGAGAAACTGGCTTATGCTTCAAACAACAGAAACGAAGTGTCCTGTGAGCACATTAGTATGAGCCACAGGGTGGTAAGCATATCAATGAGGCCAATGCTCAATCTGCATCCACAGCCAATGGCACCACTGTCCCCCTACACTGGGGATACAGACCTCAGTGACTCCATCCAGAGGACTCTAGTATCATGTTTGTCTACCTTCTACTGTTATAAAAGGATACCTCTGACGGGGAAATTTATTTCTCACCGCTCTGGAGGATGAGAAATCTAATATAAAAGTGCTGGCATGTTGTCAGGGCCCTATTGCTGCACTGACCCAAGATGAAAGGTGGTATGAAAAGGAGAGAAAAAGAGCGGGTGGGAGGGAGGGAGATCACTCATCCTTTTATTGCGAACGCCCTCGACAACCCCTCATTAATCCATGTAAGGGCCGTGGCCCCATGAGCTCACTCCCTCTTAATGGCCCTGTGTCTTAATACTGCTGCACTGACGGCTGCTCTCAACACATGCACTCAGGGGGACACACCTGACACTCAGCAATTGTGTTTTTTACCCAGCCGTGGTTTTCATGGAGGACCTCCACAAACCAAGTCAATCTCCCCCTAGAGTAACCAGAACCAGGCGAGCAGAAGTGTGTGATGCTCTTAGTCTCAAAGGTGGAAACCCACAAGCTATGGGGTGGCTGGCTGAAGTCACATGGTCCTTGTGAGGCAGGAGAAAGGTAGAGAAGGTCCACTATTCTCTTACTATGGCTCTGTAGAAATCAGGTATGGGATACCTTGAGCACTAGGCCTCTGGTTCATTTGTTTTGCCTTTGGGGGTCTGGTGTACACCCATAGAAATGTTAAGACACTTCTCTATTTCTGTGAAGAACGGCACTGGAATTTTGACAGGATCACTGAATCTGTGGAATGCTTTTGGCAGTGGCCTTTTCCACACTATTAGCTCCTCCAGTTCTTGAGTGTGATAGGTCTTTCCCTCTAGTGTCTTCTCCAAATCCTTTCTCCAGTGGTTCAGGGTTTTCCTTACCATTGCTTAGTTAGCTGTAATTTGGGGGTTGGTGTCTTCATAGAAACTGTGGATAGGATTGTCTCCATGACTTATTTCTTTGCATTTGTTTCTTGTTTATAAGAAGGTTACCAGTCTTTGTAAGATAACTTTGAATCTTGCCACTTTGATGAAAGTGTTCCTCAGCTCTAAGGATTGTTTGTTTGGTGAATGACGTCTTTAAGAGTCTCTTACGTATAAAATCAACAACAAAACAAAAAGGATACTTTGACTTCTTCCTTTCCTATTTGTATCCCTTCTGTTTCCTTGTCTTATTGCTGTATCTGTGACATTAGCACTATATTAAGTAAGAGTGGAGAAAGTGGACACTGTGACTTGTTCCTGATGTTAGCAGAGATGCTCTCAGTTTTCCTGTTTGGTGGAATATTTGTTCTGGCTTCATCAGAAATAGCCTTTATTATGATGAGGTATGTTTCTTCTACTCCTAGCCTCTTCAGCGATATTATGGTAAAGGGGCATCAGATTTTTATCAAAAAAAAAAAAAACAACCTTTTTTGTATCCATTGAGATGATCTTGAGACTTCTATCCTTAATTGATTGATTGTATATGCTGAACCATCCCTCCATCTCTGTACTGTAGCCAACTTGATCATGGTGGATGATCTTTTGGATGTGTTCTAGAATTTGGCTTGCTAGTGTTTTAATGAAAATTTTTATGTCTATGTTCAGAGAAATTGTGACTGGGCAGTATTAAGATTGATATTTTTATTTTTTTTCTCTGTGTGTGTATGTGTATATGGATATTTTGCCTGAATGTTTGTCAGTGTGCCATGTGTATATAGTGCCCTTGGAGACTAGAATATGACACTGGATCCCCTGGGACTGGAGTTACAGATGCTGTGAGGTGCCATGTGGGTGTTGAGGATGAAATTCCAGTCTTCTGGAAAAGTAGCCAGTACTCATAACCACTAAGCCATCTCTCCAGGTCCAAGATGGATTTTTTTTTTATCTCAGTTTATAAAGCTCCTGTTGTAGTCACATAAGGTAAAAATGGCCTTGTAGTCTCTGGAAGATTTACCCATAAAACACACTGCCACAAGTGGAAGCAAACATCTTTTCTCACTTGGCATCCCACCTCCTCTGCATCATCCTCCTCTTTCTAAGACAGTGAGGTCGCTTGGTCAGAGCAGCGGGTATTGTCTCTGCTTGTGTCTTCCATGTCATTATCTTTGTGGTTGCTCAGACTCTAATCTCCTTAATGAGCTGCTGGCTCTGAAGTTGGCCCTTTGCCTAGAGTGGGGTTTCCCCAGCCTGGAGATATGAAAAGGCACCCATAACCTTTGTGCAGGGGAAATCCCAGGGCCCCAGAAAACTGAACTATTATTTTATACATTAAATAGAAGAGAGGCTTGACTAATAAGTGTGGGAAAGCAGGCAATTTTCGGTTGTGAAATAGTGTCTGGATAAACTGTTTTAACAACAGAGGTCCTTTCCCTTTACCAGATTGCTCGGGCACACCTGCTTGACTGGCTTGCTCTTTTATCGGCTGTCCAATATTCTGGAAGCAACATAAGACAGGCTGACCTGGGGCGTCAGTCACATCGAGAGCGTGTACTGGCATCTGAGCTGCGATCTTCTTCACGGGCAGTGTGTTTTTCACAGAACGTCTAAAGTCAAGTATAGAGTACATTTCATCCATTCAGCATCTCAGTGGGAAACGCCCATGAGTCTGAGAATAAACTAGTGACATCCCTGAAGTCATCCAGATTCTCCTGAAAATTTCCACAGGGATTTCCTTGTTGGGAGGGAGAGGCAGGTTCAGGAACTGGGACGGAGGGAGAGTAAGTGGGCCGCTGGGATGTGCCTTTGAAGGTTATAGCCATCTTCATTTTCTGCTTCTTATCCACCATGTAGTGAAGAGTCTCCTGGGCCACATGCTCCCACTGCTGTGACGCTCTATCCAAGAGCATGGGCCAAGCAACCATGGGCTGAGCCCTTGGAACCTATGCTCCAAGATGAGTCTTCCCTCCCTTGTTTCCTCCTGTTATTTTGGAATGATGAAAGTAACTAGTCTACTAGCCTAACTTAGTCAAGGCCGAGGGGTAACTTGGTAAGTGCTATGCTATAGGACTTGTTCCTGCAAACGGGTCCCTGCAACAGAACTGTAGTTTGAAATGTATTAAGAGGAAGAGAAATGATTATCCACATTAAAGAAGAGGAGGAGAGTAATGGTCGCCATTCCCTCAAGGGTTTCGGGGAGGAGTGGCAAGGAAGGACCGCTAGACCAAACTGCAACATGCAAAGAAGCACTGAGAAAATCAGGAAAAAAAACAACAAAACAAAAGATTTGGGCTCAGAGAACAGTGGCACAGAAATGCAAGTGAGGGAGAGAATTGTGCCAGATGTCAAGCAGAATACAGCAACATCCAGTGAGCATCTCTGTCTGTAAGAGGGATGCAGAAGAATACTGAAGGCAAGATGAGAGGGGAGCGAGGGGAGCAGGGTGCGGCACAACCCGGTGCATGTGGGAGACAACGAAGGATAACGGGCGGGCAAATGTTTTCCCTGACTTGCATCCTGTGACCCAAATGCCACCTAAGGCTGCATCTTTACGACAACTTTCATTTTATTCACTAGACACAGGGGCTTTAAAAATGTGAGGTCAAATGCTAAACTCCAGAGCCTAAAGTCAGAGGAGCAAAACTAGCAAAGGAGAATTCTTTTTTTTTTTAAAAGAAAAAAAAATGTATTTATTTATTATTCATGCAGTGTTCTGTCTGCAGGCCAGAAGAGGGAACCAGATCGAATTACAGAGGGTTGTGAACCACCATATAGTTGCTGGGAATTGAACTCAGGACCTCTAGGAAGAACAGCCAGTGCTCTTAACCTCTGAGCCATCTCTCCAGCTCCAAGGAGAATTCTTTTATCTTTCTGTGATGTTCAACTGGGTGTTGAACACCGAAACAGGCTCACATAAGAATCAGCAGAGGGTGCAGGCTAGAATACCGTCTGCTTCCACACATGTCGTCCTCACTCAGAGGCCTCTGCAGTCCCCTGCCCAGCGTGGGGTGCTGGCTCCAGCTGATGAGCTACCTTGACACATCATCATGCCTCAGAACCCCTGGTTTACATTAGAACTGTACTCTGTGTACACTTTATGGATTTGGGCCAATTTATATGGCGTGTTTCCCTACTACTGCACTGTAAGCAGTAGTTCTAGGATCTAGGGGTCCCCTGTCCTCTGGCTATTCATCAGTTCCTCTCCTCTCGCCCTTGGCAGCCATCAACTCTTAACTACCACCATAGTCATGTTTTCCCCAAAGTCTCATATATGGTTGGACTCACAGACAGACTATTTAGTCTTTTCAAAGCAGCTGCTTTCACTTAGACCCATGCAGTAACTTTCCTCCATATCTGCTACTGTCGCTCTCTAGGGTTGAACCCCACTGTCTGGGTAGGCCGTGGTTCGTTTATTCATTCACCCGTCTGCTTATTCATTATGTTTGAAAGAATTCAGAACCCCAGAGAACCTAGACAACAGTGAGGACCCTAAGAGAGACATACATGGATCTAATCTGCATGGGAAGCAGAAAAAGACAAGCTCTCCTGAGTAAATTGGGAGCAGGAAAACCATGAGAGAGGGTAGAAGGGGAGGGGAGAGGAAAGGAGGGGAGCGGAGAAAAATATATAGTTCAACAAAAACATTTTTTAAAAGGAAAAACAAAGATAAAAGGAGAAAAGCAAGCAACCACTTTAATGTGGTAAGAGCAGCTGGACTAACTCTTTAATGGCAGCTTCTAAGAGATCACACTGTTTCATCGCTCTCTCACCAAGGCCCTGACCACTCACCCAGTAGCTCCTAGGCCTGGGGTACACTTCTCATGGGTCCTACGCCTGCAAGACTATGTCAGGCAGAAGCTAGGGAGGCACTGAAAGTACCTTGCTTTCGTCTGAAATTTCAGCTCTGCTATAAAAGATGCTTCTGGGGACACCAGCATTCTAAGAGCAGGGCCAGGGGTTTCTAGTGTGCAGAGGCCACTAGGAAGGCCAGCTACAGTTTGGGTGCAGAAGTATTTCACCAGGGAGCCTCCAAATCATCAAGGTTCTGACCGATTTATGTCTATTAAGACAAACTGGGTGGGGTGGTAGTGCACGCCTTTAATCCCAATATTTGGGAGGCAGAGGCAGGCAGATCTCTTTGAGGCCAGGCTGGTCTATATAGCAAGTTCCAGAATAGCCAAGGTTACACAAAGAAACCCTGTCTCAAAACAAACAAACAAAACATACTAACCAAGGGTTATCTAGACATCCAAATTTGGCTTACCTCATTTTATATAAATGGGTATGTGTGTGAATATACATGTGTATTATATGTATACACACACACACATATATATATATATGTCTGCTTTATATGCAAACTATACATGTGTAGTGTATGTATATACACATATCTATAAATATATGTGGTATGTTTGACATAACCACATACAAATAAGTATGCTTTTAAAGTAAAAACTTGCCATGGTCTTATTTGGTACCACTGTTCTTAGCTGGGGGTACTAGCCTAGAGACATATGCAACAGATGGGGATATTCATGGTTCTGGTGCATGGGCAGGTAGAGAATCTGGTGCTACTGCTGCAGAACAAAGAAGCTGAGAGTATTGCTAGACATCCCACACACAGAGAACATCACCAACAAGTGCCAAGTGTCAAGTGTCAGATGGAGAAGCCTATTGTGTGCTAGCTGCTACACAGAAGCCACCAATGCCCATGAAACTCCTGTGCCACCTTCAAAGCAAAGAGGACTAGGGTCCAGAAGACTTTATCCTGTGTTCTTGAAGATGTATAAGCTTGATTCTGAATTATTTAAATTACTTTCTAAAACAAATTGAGTAAAAGGAAGAAGCTTTATATAGTTCATGTATGTTTTCTATTTGGGAAATGGAAGTCATGATTAAATTTGGCAATTTTGAAACTTTAATTGCTAGTTACTGCTTTGCTGTGGGAATAAAGTATTTCCAAGACCAGCCAGATGGGGAGTCTCAAGATAAGAATTATAATCCAGCATTCATATTCCAATCCAAAGAAAAATTCTGTTTATCCATTTTTTATTCTGCTTAAGTAGTAAGCAATATATTTCTTTAATTGATTCCTAAATGGCTATTAGTTGGCTGACTAATTTTCTAACGCTGGGCTTAATTTCCCAAATCCTATGAGGCTGTGAATAAGCAGAGCAGAGTTCTCTGAAGGACACCATAAACTGTGATGGGGACAGACTGGTTTCTGCTACTACAAGTCATCCTCCTGTGGGTGTACAAAACTTAAAACAGCCTAGAGAATTAAAATGTCCATGTCTCAAAACTCGCTTCTGCCTGAGATATAATTCAGAGTTTTGGTCCACACATCCAGAACCAGAGCAACATGAATGCCTTCAAGACAAGTGTTGGGAATTCAGCTGTCCTTTGCTGGTGACCCCTGCCTCACCTCTCCTGCTGAAGACAGCGCCCACCTACTTCACCCTCCTCTCCTGTCATTCCCAAAGCAAGGCCAAGAATGGCAGAAAAGACGTGCAGGGGAACATCTGAGAGAATGCCACGGTGGCTTCTTTCCTCGCCCGTGAGCCCATGGAACTTTCTCTCTCTTACTGATGCCCCTGCCAATTGTCCCAGCTCTAAGGACCACTAAGCCAGGAAGAAGTCCTCTCCTCTGAGGGCCTCATCTCTGGAAGAAACTATGGAACTTCTCTTTTATTCGAAAGCGACTCAGAAACAACTACAAATTGAGGCACAGCTCTTGCTAGTTGCTTGAGTTTGACAAATAAAGCAATCATCGAAATCATGGAGCGTGCACTACTTCTAAAAGCCCTATTTGTTTGGCATAATGCAGCAGCGGGATGGCCAGGCAAATAGATGGCATTACTTAACATAATCACTTAATGTTGTGCAACCAACATCAGGTCTCATTGCTTTCTCACTTGCAAAGAATTTGATGATAATAAAGTTGATTGTTAGTGTGAAGATATAAATTGTTCAGTAGTTAAAACTGTTAATGACAGCAAAGGAACACAAAAGAGGAAAAATAGGCTTTAGCAGCCCAAATTCATTGCTAATTGCCTGTGCATTCATCACGGGCTGGCCGGGGCTAATTATCTAATTAAACTGAAGGCTGCAGGCTTAGAGGCATCCAAGGCGCTCCGATGCTGGCTGTCAATTACCTCAGCACGTCCTCTGGAAATGTGTAGTTAACTCAAGGCATGTTTTGCTTTTCTCAACAGCAATCCATGGCACTCTGATTGCATGATAATTTGTACTTAGAAGGAAAAAAAAGAAGTTTTCTTTTGAAAAATATGCTGTGGAAACTCAGAATAACGACAAATGCTTCCAACAGGAACTCCTGTTCATTCTGCTCCATGATCTATATTCAGAAAAAGCCAATACAATCCACAGGAAGTAAAAAAAAAAAATTACAACAGAGACACAAAAAAGAAAGTAGATCATCACTGTATGCAGGCTGCCTAGTGTCCCTTGTGTGTCACTTTTAAAAATACACCTAGAAGTGTCTTTTGTATCACCCCACAGCAGTTTGCAGTATAAAAACACATCACTTAATGTATTTAATTATTTTTTTTAATCTGGAAGGAGAGTATAAAGTAGTCAGATGACTACTTGCCCACAGTCTTGCAGCTGCTCCACTTCTAAACTGTACTTGGCTCTACCATAGAGCGGGGCCCCTACTGACAAGGTTGTTTTTCCAAAACAAGGCGTGGAATATATTTCACTTTGAACTTGGAGCAAACTCCCTTGCAAAGCCATGGTGGATCTTGAGCACACATGGCCATTCCTCTGATTGGGAGGGACCACCCACTAACAGAGCGTGTAGATGCCCTATTGGCTGGGCCCAAGCTAAAAAGTAACTAAGCTCAATAAAAAGTACCTGAGTGTCCACCAAATTCCTGCCAGCTCTGGCCAAAATGACACGGGACAGGCAACATAACAGTCTTCCTCCCTCGGGGCCCCTCCCACTCTCAGGACCGCTTTCTCATTTTTCCTTAATAAATCTACATTTACTCTGCTCATGCCTCTTCCAAATTTTATTTTGCTTGGAAATGAGTCAATGAATCTGGAAGCCACTGTCCAGGGTGGCTTTGATGACTAATGACTGTCTGGTACCCTAGCTTTTGGTGTTAAACTCACCACAAGCTCGAGACCAGCCTGGTCTACAGAGCTAGTTCCAAGACAGGCTCCAAAGCCACAGAGAAACCCTGTCTTGAAAATCCAAAAAACAAAAAACAAAAAAAACCTCACCACAAGCTAAAAATGGTGGCTTTTTCAAAATACCAACAAAGCCATCTCAAAAGTAATGCATGTAATAATATAACTATTTATTGTAAATTTTCCAAGCACACTGAATGCATTTTAAGATTCATTACAAAGGGTGCAGATTACACACACACACACACACACACGCACACACACACGGGGGGGGGGGGATGGAGGCAGACAGCCTGCCTAAAATCCTGTCTAAAGAGGAACCATGGATTTCCCAAATCAGAATGCTTAGAAAATTAGGTTGCACCCTGCTGTCTTATTCCTAGGAAATCTGATCCTAAACGCATAGTCCATAACCATACTGAAATACTTAGAAGCATCCTTGGAGGAAGGAGGCCGCCCAAGAAAGAATGGCATTATTCCCACCTTCACCCCTTCCAGTCAGGGCTCCGTTCCCCTGCGAGCTCACGGAGCTCACTGGCCTGCCTGCCCCTTTCCACTCACAGCTCAGGCAGGTGCCAGCAATGAACGCACAGATCTTTCCTGACAGTGGGGAAAGCCAGTTTCCCCTTTCACTGCCTCTCAAAGCCGAACATCAACTGTTTCACCACTTGTGTTTAAAATCCATTAATTAAAATAAATAGAAAGTTAAAAAAAAATCTCAGCTTCAGCCAGGAGGAAAAGGACAGATGGAAAAGCGGAGGAGGTGGAGATAGCTGTTATCTTCTTGGGGGGAAGAAAAACAAAAAGCATGGAGGGAGGGTGAGTACTTAAGAGAGGTAAGATGTGTCTACATTTAATTTACAGTTTGTGACTATTTTGGGGTCTCAGAATAGTCACATTGCTTAAAGCACAAAAGGACATCCTCTCCGGTATTAAGCTGGTAAGGGTGGGGACTGAGCCAGGCAATGGTGGCGCATTCCTTTAATCCCGGCACTCGGGAGGCAGAAGCAGGCGGATGTCTGTGAATTCGAGACCAGCCTGGTCTACAAGAGCTAGTTCCAGGACAGGCTCCAAAGCTACAGAGAAACCCTGTCTTGAAAAACAAAAAACAAACAAATAAAAACAAATCAAAAAAAGGGGTGCGGATTTAAACCATAAATCCACTCTCAAAGAGGCATAACTGACTGTCTTAGTTATGGTTACTATTGCTGTGATGAAACACCAGGTCCAAAAGCAAGCAGGGAAGGAAAGGGTTTATTCAGCTTACACTTCCACATCACCAAAGGAAGTCAGGACAGGAGCTCAAACAGGGCAGGAACCTGGAGGCAAGAACTGATGCAGAAGCCTTCGACAGGTGCTGCTTACTGACTTGCTCCTCATGGCTTGTTCAACCTGGTTTCTTTTAGAATGCAGGACCACCAGCCTAGGGATGGCCCCACTTACAATGTCCCTCCCCCATTAATCACGAATTAAGAAAATATGTTATGGGTTTGTCTATAGACCAATCTTATGGAGACATTTTCTCCATTGAAGTTCCCTCCTCTGATGACTCTAGCTTGTGTCAAGCTGACATGAAACTAGCCAGTACACTGACTTTGGCAGCATGTCAGGCTGTGTAGAGCAAAAGTTTCTCTTCTCCAACAACTTGTGAGCCATCCACTGCCCAACTTCTGCCTGCAAATTCGCTTTTCATTCCCTTCTCCCATATCTCCCAAGAACAGCTAGTGTGGAAGGGAAAGGAGTCGGCTGAGGTCCCTCTCTATCCTAACTCTGATTCACAGGTCCAAAGTCTGGCTTCTTAAACTGGGGGGCTGTGACCCCAGAGAGTTGCATAAGTGAGTGTAGGAGGCAGGCAGGGAAACACATCAACGGTAAAGTTTTTGAATGCACAATGACCAAAACTGCTTCAAAACCAAATGCCTAATCAGGCCACAGTGTTTCCGACAGTGCTTGCCCATGCTGCATTGGACGATGGCATGGCAGCCTTGGTTCTGACCACCAATGGGCACTGCCTCAAGCACCATGCCCTGCTGTGTGTTGCAGCTGCAGTGTTTTTACTGTATGTAGAACAGTTTCTGCTCTTACAGGAAGACAATGGCTTCACTAGGGAAAAGTCTTTTCATATTTCCAACCACTGTATCTCAGCATGTTTCTATCCTTAGATTATACTGCTGGGTTTTAAAACTTGCTATTTGAGTTACTGACTTGTGTTTAATTTTTAAAAAGATTTCAAAGTAAATTTAGGGTTAGACTTAAGAGAGAATGCCCAGTGACTTCTGATGTGGCTGTTTTGTGCTGCACAGTTGCACAAGGTGGCATTCTCAGCACTCACAATTGTTTAACAAAGATCTTACCAACCCTGAAAACTGTTGGAAGAAGCTCTATGTTCTTCAGTGTTACTCAGTCAAGATTCAGTCCTTTATGCAAATACACATAAACACATCCATCTCATTAGCATATAAATTCTCTTTCCACTTTAATGAATGTTAAAAAAAATCACGTTTTTGTTTTTATTTTGTGAATGTTTTAAGATCAGATCTCACTTTGTAGTCAGGCTAGCCTCCACCCCCTTTGGTGATCCTCTTGCCTCAGCTTCCTCAAGAATTGTTTCAAAATAAATGTCTTTATAAAGAATTATCAGTAAATACTTGGCTCTTATATATCTCTAAGACATAAAGTTTATGTACCTTTATAACCAGGAGTGGTGTAAAAATTTCTGTCAAAAAGGGGTCACAAATAGGAAAAAGCAAGAAGCCCTGGTCAACAGAAGTAGCCAGAAAATGGTGCCTACTGTTCATGTGATCCCATGGATATCTGCAGTGTGTTGGTGTAAGGATCATCTATTGTCTAACCCAACACTACATATCTCTGAGCTTAGCATATGTAAGTGAACAGCTTCGGCACCAGAGCAGTGAGACGGAACAAGAGGAAAGAAGTTCCTGAGCCAGAGATCCGTGGAGATGGCCTGAGGGTGTCATTTAGCCAGGCACAGAGGCAGGCAGATCTCTGTGAGTTCAAGTCCAGGCTAGTCTACAAGAGCTAGTTCCAGGACAGGCTCCAAAGCTACAGAGAAACCCTGTCTTGCAAAACAAAAAACAAAAAAAGAGGGTGCCATTTAAGTGAGCTGAAGCAAAGTGAGCACATCCCCCACAACACGCCCTGGGGAAGGGGGCGGCACATCTAGTGAAGTGAGGTGACACCCAGACACTCACAGGCCATGCAACCAATTCTTCTGATTTGGCAATTATTTATTATTCTTACAACTTGGTATTCATTCATAACATAGGATGAGAAAAGTAACATCTTTTAAAATCTAAAAAGGAAGCCATAATGCAAACCCCAAATATTTAAATATAACTAAATATAAGTAGTCTCACTATACATACTATATACATACACATACAGTTTATTTACCATCTTCCAGCAGTTCAGAGTACTAATACTGTGCCACTCTTTTATGAGGCGCAGTGTGACCAAGAAATGGGCAAGACAGATTGCTGGGGAAAGTTCATGTAAAAGTTGGGAGTTATCTTGTGACTAAAGGAAAATTAGTCTTTGTGAGCTGCAGAGAAGAAGGATGAAAAAGAAAACAACAGCCTACTCCCAAAGAGGGATGGAACCCTAGCAGGGGGAGGGAGCTAAACAGACACGGCTGGGGCTCTTCCAGTGGCTTCCCGTGAATGAAGCAACTTGAAGAAAAAAGCATTTGTTTTATTCCTGCTTCTGTTTGCTCCCCCACTTCCTAAACTTATTAGCTGTGGACAGAAGGTAGGATGTGAGCTTCCTCGGTCCTACCTGTCACCACAGAGCTGTCAGCTTGTCAAAGGGAGAAACAGTCTGCTAAAGCAACAGCTCATCAGACAGCCTTGCTAGCTACGCCTTCGAAGCAGAATCTGTCTTCACACCGTCTCTCGTCTCCCCAAAACACTGCATCCAGTTGGGGTTCTCTACACTTCACCTGCCAGCAATCTCTCCTATTTTAAAAAAATAAGCAAATGAAGCTGATCAAGTCCCCTGTCCAGCCCACAGTTCTCAAAGGTTTCCTGCTGTACTTATAACACAATCCAAACCCCGTCCATAGCTGTAAAGCACCCATAAGCTAGTTCTTGCCCACCTCTCCAACTTCATCACCACCCAAGAGCCCATCTCTCAATGTCCCTGAAGCCTTTCTCTTCCCTTCCTGATTGGTAGAACTCAGGTTCTGACTCGGCCAGTCATAGTGTGCCAGGCCATGGCTGTGTCTTAACACAGGTCCTACAGCTCCTGATGGCATGAATAGCTTTAACAACTTCTCTGTGGGCTCACAGGACTAGAGATACTTGATGTTGTGTTACATGACTTTCTCAAGCACCACAGACACAGCCTGAGATGAGAGGTTCGTGGGTGCACACTGTCAGGGACTCTGGGAGAGTGACACCACACTGTTTTCTTGCACACAGAACTGTCCTAAGTTGGAAAGCACCTTTTTATCTGAGTCACAGACACCATTTTATTTAAAAAAAAAAATTTAATTGAAGGGGTGCTTTGCCTGCACGTATGCTGTGTGATGCATGCATGCAGTGCAGTGCCTGTGGCCAGAGAAGACTGTCACATCCCCTGGGACTAGTTACACATGCTTGGGAACCATCGTGTGGGTGCTGGGAATTGAACCCAGGTCCTCTGGAGGAGCAGCCAGTGAGTTTAACTGCTGAGACTCTTAACTGCCATGCTCTGATATTTTTCTGTAACTGATTTTTGATACCTGGGCAAACCCAATTCTTACCCTTGATCACTCCTGATAACTGAAGTAAAGTACCACACACAACACCATCCCATCCCATTACCCTCTTCAATTGTCTCATGTGTTTACATCAGTAAGAAATTTCATATTCATGTCTTTGCACTCTGGAGCAAACTACCTTGCCTATTACCTGCTGCTATACCGGTGCTAGGCTGAGGAATTTATAAATGGGAGTTATTCCTTATGGTCTGGAGGCTGGAAAATCCATGGTAATGTCTGGCAAGGCTCTTCCTGCTACATCCTCACACAACAGAAGGTAGGTATCACATGGTGAGAAAGAGGGAGCATGCAGACTCAGCTGTCATCTTCTCATAAAGACACCAATGTTGTCATTGGGCTGCACACTCATCACTTAATCTACCTCCCTTCCAAAGGACCCATCTCCATCTACCATGGACGTATGGATTTGGGTATTACTGTGTGGTCAATATACATTCCTTGAGGGAGACGCATCTGCTAGTAAATTCCTTGGGAAGTAAAACCTTGTCCCTCCCTATTCCTTGCTGAACCTCTAAAGCCTACAGCAATATTTGTACCCACTAGACACTATTTATTGACAATATATCTTATGTGTCTCAAACTTCTCCAAACATATTTCTGCCATGCATTTTCCTGGACTTTGCTATCACTTCTTCTGGTAATCATTCTGCTTACAGCAAGATGAAGAAATGAGAAATAAAGAATATTTAAAAGGTTATTATTACAAAATCCCACCCAGTCTATGCTACTGGTAGTGGGACCGGAAGCCAAGCAAGGCACTTCTAAAGGCCCCTAGGCCCAGTACCCTCCATTAGTGCAGCTCTAAAGAACAGCATCAGAGTTATGAGGTCGCCTGCCTGAGACCTGTAAAGTACCACATGTCCTGCAGGTCCTCACTGCATCTCCAAGACCTCAATACACAAAAGATTCAGATACAGATTTTAATGTCATTTGGGAACTGCACGTTGGACAACCACCCCCAGAGTTTCCTAGGCAGGTTATCTAGAAACTGTGAACTCTTCAGCTAAAGAATGAACAGCAAGGGCCTGAGCGGAGGGATCACCAGCTCAAACTGCTCAAACCAACAAAAGAACCTTTCAAAGCTCTGCTCTGAAACTGATAGTCACAGTCCACATCAGTACTCACTGGATGTCTAAGCCTATTGGTCTTTAAAGGGAAAGTTTAGCCTTTGAAAATGTTAATAGTACCTGTTGTCCTGTGGTCATTACTTGTTCCCAAAGCTGTCGATGGTGATTTACATGTGTATCCCATCGTGCCAGTTTACAGATTAAATCTTAGCTTCATTTACATAAATGCAGACAATTATGATGAAGGGACTCATATAAATCAAGCACATCTGTATGCTGTTCAAGCCTGTGTTCTGCGGAGTCTAAACCTCTCCCTAATTACCCTTTAATATGTGTAAAACCAGCCAGCAGAAATCCGTGTCTGTAAACAAGCAGAAAGGACTTTCTTTTCAACACGCCTTACTTTACAAATAAGCAGCCTGGGATTTCCTCGCACGGTGAACCTCGATGGAGCACTTAAGAACGGCACACCACGGGCCTCTAAAGGCCAAGCAATCACAAAGATCCTCTTACATAGCAAACGGGTGCTCTCATCCTCAGCCACCTACTGTTACAAGTTGGGTCACCATTTACAGATCTCCCAGTGATCCCCAAATGGTGCTGAATCTAGAGCTACTTCAGAGAGCATTCCCCCAACCAGAATTCTATCCTTCACCCCATTGCTCCTGAATCAGAAGCCCTGAAGTGTAACTTCAAGAATCACCTTTTAAGCTAATCGGGGGCTTAGGATGAAGAAAAAAAAATAAGTGGTTCAGAAGTCTGGATACACCCAAAGCAGCATTCTGTGAATGAACAAGCTGAGGACACGAGAGGGTAGGATGTGTCGAAAGACACGCAGCTTGTAAGCAACAGAATACACAGGCTTGCGTCCCCCTGGTTCCATTTACACCAATTCAAACTGTGTGTAGTTCAGTGGCACTTACAGCTCTTTTGCATGGGCAGCCACAACTTACTGCCCGCGTACAGGAGAATAACGTTAGTGCGTTCTTCGTACGAGTTTCTGAGGGTCAACTAAGATAACATTCGTTATTTAATGTACTTAACAAGGCACCCGCTATATTGTACTTATGGGCTAGGTTACATAACTCACTTTAAAAAAAAAATGCCTGGTTAACTATAGAGGATTTTCTAAGCCACTGCAGTTACTAAAGGTACAAGGAACCCGTGTTGAGCTTTGAAAATCTAAGAAGACCCTAAACTCGTGATAAAGGTTTAGACTCGTGGTATCTACTGTCTCCCTTTTTCCAGCCACCACCTACGTCTGCCAAAAGTCCAGAGAATATAATTCATCACTCGGCGGTGAAGTAACTTCAAAAGCTGGCCCGATGGTTGCATGGCACCAGAGACTTCATCTCTCAATGACAACGATAATCTACAGACAAAAAAAAAAAAAAAAAAAAAAAAAAAAAAAAAAGCCCTTTTCTCAACTGGTGCTTCTTGGGCGCTCCCGGGATAGATAACCACTGGTCTAGGGAACCCTGGCCTTAGCAAACGGTCTCTCGAAGTCTCTCCGCTGTTAGGGAGTCAAGGAGCAGCGTCATCAGGCCCCGGGGCAAACAACAGCTGGGCCCAGCTGTGCAGAGACCGCTTTACGTGCTCGACCCCGTTCACCTCCTAAGAATCAGAAAAGTACAGAAGCGCCATCCCCAGACCTCGGCGGCGGACACAGCGCGGCCAACGAGCAGCTGAGGTTAACCCCGCAGCCTCGTTCCCAGGGGACAAGGGTCAAAGGTGACCCTGAATGACCCTGTCGGCCCTAGAGGCACCAGAAGGTTAAAACCCTCTAGCTCCGTTCCACCCCGCGGCGAAACGCCTCCACCGCAAAGCCCGGACAGCTGCCGGAAGTGCGTCACCCCGCCCGCGGGCATCCCGGGAGTTGTAGTTAGAAGGCTATATCTGTCGCAGAATCGTTCAGTTCTAACACACAAGAAAACACCCTACGGACTCTGGAGAGCGAGTGACCTGCTTTCTGCCAAGTCTTAAGAGTTCTAGTTTGCCCGCTCGGCAAAGTGCGTTCCCGCGGCGCGCAGGAGCAGCCGCGGACTACAAATCCCAGCGTGCCCTGCGGCGCTCCCGCCGCCGCCCGGCTGTCGTCGTTGGTGCGGGCCGTGTGAATGGAGCTCTGCGCATGAGGCAGCGCCTGGCACGGCCCGCGCAGCGCCTACCTGTGCCCGGAACCTGAGTGCCAACCGCGGCCGTGCGCCTGCGCACTCGCTTTCGCGCGCCGGCAAGCGCCCAGCCGTTGGCGCGCTAGCGGGGCGACGGTGCGAAGC
>NC_022028.1:39262607-39288199 GCF_000317375.1 Microtus ochrogaster | reverse complement strand
CGCCGGGGACCGCAAGGGGCGGCGCAGAAGCGGAACGGGCCGGCCGCGAGCCGCGCAGGAAGCGCCAAGCATGCCCCGTGACAACATGGCCTCCCTGATCCAGCGCATCGCTCGCCAGGCGTGCCTCACCTTCCGCGGCGGCGCCGGGGGCTCCGAAGCTCCGGCACCGGGCTTCCCCGAGAACCTGAACCAGCTGAAGAGTCTGCTGACCCAGGTGCGCGCCGAGGACCTCAACATCGCGCCGCGGAAGGCGCTGCCGCAGCCGCTGCCGCGCAACCTCCCGCCGGTCACCTACATGCACATCTACGAGACCGACGGCTTCAGCCTGGGCGTCTTCCTGCTCAAGAGCGGCACGTGCATCCCGCTGCACGACCACCCGGGCATGCACGGCATGCTCAAGGTGCTCTACGGCAAGGTACGCATCAGCTGCATGGACAAGGTGGACACGGGTGCGGGGCCGCGGGCGCCACCGCCTGAGCAGCAGTTCGAGCCGCCGCTGCAGCCCCGGGAGCGGGAGGCCGTGCGACCAGGAGTGCTGCGCTCCCGAGCCGAGTACACCGAGGCCAGCGGGCCCTGCATGCTCACGCCACACCGGGACAACCTGCACCAGATTGATGCGGTGGACGGGCCAGCCGCCTTCCTGGACATCCTGGCTCCACCCTACGACCCGGACGACGGCCGGGACTGCCACTATTACCGTGTACTGGAGCCCATCAGACCCAAGGAGGCCTCCAGCTCTGCCTGCGACCTTCCCCGAGAAGTGTGGCTTCTGGAGACCCCACAGGCCGATGACTTCTGGTGCGAGGGAGAACCTTACCCAGGCCCCAAGGTTCTGCCTTGAAGCACCCGCTACCTGGGAACGGTGGGCCAAAGTTGTGCCCTGCCTGGCTCGAGAAAGGCCTGGCTGCCCACGACTTACCATAAGGGCTCCTCTCTCTGTCCCCGACCCTGAGCGATGGATCTACTGGACTGACCAGCGCCTCATCTTGGACAACCTTGGGGAGTACGGCCCACTGGAGTACAGCCACCGGGCACGGTTATGAGGGCGGGTGGGCGGGAGGCAAGGTCGCTTGCTGGTACTGTCATTGCCACCAAGGCTTTGATTTAAGGGAGTGGGGCAGGGGACCCTAAAGCGCTTCCATCCTAAAGCCATAATGAAAATATTCTTGTTTCTCAAGCTCTACAAAATACACTAAACATTTTGAACCCCTCCTCCCTTCGGTGACTAAGATTTGTTTTCTCTTCTTCCCAAAGGACCTTTTGCTCCTTAATAATTTATTGCTGACCGTGCATGACCTTGAATTGTTTTTTAGTTAAAGCCATTGGTTCGGTTTTAACAAAACAAAAACAAGCAAAAATACAAAACCGAGTTTCTAAAGTGAGTAGATCTGAAAAGACATCTTTCCAGCACTGCGGTTCACTCTCTTGGAGGAAGAGTTCTGTCCTCCCCTGGCCTAGTAGCCACATTTGGAGTTCTCAGGTAGCCTTTAGTAAGATTCACATGTGTGGATTCCCTGAGGTCACCTTCCCCTTGAGTCTCCAGATCTGTCATTAAAACAGTTCTGTTGTTAGGGATTCACCTTTAAAGCAAAGACTGTATTATCCTCAAGTGACTTTTTTTCTTGGTGTTCTTCAAAGACGAAACAGTAGAGTCAGGAGCAAAGTCTGTTCTGCTTCCAAATAACTGAATGTAAAACCCATTGCCACCTGTTGAAATCCATACAATTTACTTCCAGGATCTTCCTGTAAAAGTGGGGGCAGATACTCTGACCATTTTTTGTATTCTCCCAGGAACCCTGCAGAGGGCTGTATTCCAGCTGTGTTGCTGCTGGTCATATCCTAGCCCTCCCTTAAACAAGAGCCACTCTTGCCTACTGAAGTCCCTTCCTGCAGGAAGAGGTAGAAGGCCTGCAATACCCTGGGAGTGGCTCTGGATGTAGGCTGCCTGCCAAGCAGGCAAGAAGCCCTCACCTCAGTCCTCTGCAGTACATAATCCAGTATTGCACACACCTGTAACTCCAGCAATTAGGAAGGAGAGGCAGGAGGATCAGAAGTTAAAGGTCAGGCTTGGCCACATAGTGAATTTGAGAGGATCCTTGAAATACCTGAGACACTAACGTAAGTGTGTATATGTTTGTGTGTGTGTGTGTGTGTGTGTGTGTGTGTGTGTATACATACAGAGCTATATAATAGGTACATGGGATAGACAATTGAGAATTTAGCCATTTTAGGGCACCAAGAGTGGAGATTAGACCTGTGTGTACCAACTCTTGGAGCAAACACTAGCAGCTGTCTGCAGCATTAGCACCGGCTGGGTACCTTTACCTTGTTTACAAACGTGTTGGCACCCTAACATTTGGCCATGGAGCACCGGTTCTCCCTTCTTACTATTTATAGGGTTCCTTTTTATCACAGGCCTTTTCATAAAGACAAACTGTAGGAAAAAAAAAAAACTTGTCCATCTGTCTTGATTGCTCATGTGGCAATAGAATTCTAATATCTGTAATAAATGGAGACTTACTATCAAGGGTAGCTAATGTTCGTTGACCTGGTAGGGAAGCTGTTTTTGACTCCGTGTATCTAGGTTACACAGACCCAGGCTTATGGGGTGCTTGTTCCCAGTCATTAAAGTGGTCCGAAAAAGCAAATAATTGATGGTGTGGCTTGTGGGGGTTTTTTGTTTTTTAATAAAAATGAAAGCAACAGGCCAGAGAAAACCTGTTGGAACTCTGACATAGATCCAGCACCAAGCACTTCCACAAGGCTGCTGGAGTTCAAGTTGCTTCCCATCGTAATGCTTAAAATGGCTTTGGATCCCTGTGAAGCAGCTCTTTGAGGCACTCATTTGAAAATCTAGATAGCAAGTGATGGTTTTAAACTTGACAGTATTTTTTTTTCATAGACCAGCAGTGAGTGTAGTTTTTGGCCACATACAGTTTTTGAATTGTAGCAAAAGTTGATTCTTTTACAAAAATCATTGAAAGTCATGTATTTGTTACAGCATACTTGGAGGTACTTTATCCTGTAGAAACCTAGCCTGGAACTAGGCTAATAATAAAAAGTATTATGAAGGCCTTTATTGCAAAAACGGAGGGGGGGTGTTCAAGGTTTATTATAAGCAATTTGGAAAGAAAAAAACCTAAGGTGCTTTTCAAAAGAATAACTGAAATTGTTGTGGGCTAAAACAGCAATACTGTGTTCCTCATTCGTTCAATAAGAACAGTGAAACTGTCGTTTCCCTAACACATTGAGTAAACTTCGGTGAAAACAGTGTAACGTGTTTTCATGAGCCACCATGGGAAGAATCTGCACATTCCTAAGATGGCATGTGCACTTCTATGCATAAACTCTTAGCTGTGACTGCTGCCATTGTGTTTTCATAGAGGTCTACACCAGAGATGGTGGTCTACACCCGGGGATAGAAGTTACCTTCTTCCCTTCGGGAACACCAGTGAGCACAGTGGTGTTAGCCAGTTAACTTTTCTAATGAATAATAAACGCAATAACTGCAGCTCATGGATGAGAAACTGTCTGTCTGTCTAAATACTCTGAAACTTTTAAATATCGTAGTTATATCAGTGATCAGTTATATTGACTGATGTAAGATTGTACCTTCCTACTCTTGAGAACTGATGGGTTTAATACCAAATGCTGCTGATTAAATGGAAAAGCCTGCCTTTGAAGTAATGTGTTTTATCACTAAGAGTGAGTCCTCTGACTTTTTAACTTGGCTCGAGTCTCACTATCAACATGTACACCTTTCATTCCCCCTTTGCCTTGTCTTGTAGGTTCCTCGATTTTGCTATCTGGGGAGGACTCTGTCCACTCCGATTGCAAATAAGTCCTCTGTTGTAGCTCTCCCGCCCAGCAGAGAAGCAGTGCATCCCACTTCAGACCTCTGCCGGTGTTCAGCTATCCTGACAGCATTTACTCCTAGACCTGCAGTCCTGAATTCAGAATCCAGATGTTCCAAATGTGCATTGGTCTATTGCACTGAGGTTTCTGCTGTCAAAGAAAGATAATTTGTTAATGATACCCAAGCTTTAAATGCAGGGGTGTTTACGTTTCTGAGTAAAATCTGTGTACTTATGGGAAATAAAGGCATGTCAAAAATTATGTGGAAATAATGTTGGTTATTACAAAGTGGAAAAGGGAAACATTACCTACAATAACTATATTTTAATTATTGTTAACGCTCACAGTTTATTTCATAACATATCGTGCCAAAAGCCAGTTACCTACAGATTTCCAAAGACCAAGAAGTGGTATAAACTTAAAATTACTTTATTTTCCTGAGAGAGGTCTGTGGAACACGATGACTAAAAACACATCTGAGAATACTTAATGTCTAATTACATTATTTTGCTGTAACACAGGCCACTCTTGTATTTAACCTAAAGAAAATAACAGTTAACTTTTATCCTAAATGAAAAAATATCTTTAAGTATTTTCATCTCTTAGTCTTGTCTTTCCTTACGAATTTGATGGTGGTTTGAACTGGCAGCATTTCAGGCGTCCGCACCTACCTGCGTCCACATAGACACTGAAGTTTTACAACATTTGAGAAACGTTTATAAAATAATTTACCTTGATGACATTAACGCTTAGCATATGGAAATTAAATAACCTGGCTTGAGAACGTTAGACTTACTCAACAGTTCATACAAACCATCACAGAGGCATGACTCTAAGGAATCCCTCTCCACAAAACAAGCTGAAACATTTATAATATTATCCCTTAAAGTACAGGAGCAAGAGATTAAAGGAACCAAACTTGCATTTCTGTGCTGATTTCTTGGACAAACTTTAAAATGCATTGAAAATTGAGCTGAAAAGTTTTAAGCTGAGAATCCTGGTTAAAGACACTAGCTGACCTGCTGTGTGATACTCTGGGGGTCAAAGCCACGAGGCTGGCCCTGAGCAAACAAGTGTGCTCATTTCTTAGGGCTTGTTGGTGAGGTTTGCCGCCACACCAATGTGAAACTGATCACATAATCCATGTGTGTAGCATGGGGAGTTCTTTTTGTTTTCTTTAAGTGTCATTCACCCTTGCTTTTAAAAACATGACTTAGGTGGTCTTGATTGGAGATGCTGTAAAATTAAAGTTTGGAAAAATAGTTATAAACTAAAAAATGTAAGTGTACTACATCCTTAAATAAAGTTCCTCAGAAGAGAAGTATTTGTTTAAAAGTAGCCATAATGTAACATTGCTTTATAGTTGCCACAGTGGATAAACAGTGGCAATACTCTTGACAGTTGGCAAGCTGAAATCAGTGGGAAATTAAAAGACAAGGAAAACATCCCACCTTCAGGTTTAGAAATTTCTACTTAGGAGTTCTGGGAAGAAGTTTCTGTATCCTTAAAGTGGGGATAAAGGTAAAACAGAAGCAAGGGCAAGCTTTCCTGATGAGACTGGGCTGATTATTGGACACTAAGTGCTAATTCTCAGGGTAAAGATGCTAATAACAAAGACACAATCTATTCGCTTCATAGGATTCTTGTTTTGTGTTTATAACAAAATCACAAAAGGTTCCCAGAAGAAGAAACCTTATACTGTATTACTTTGCAAATCATTATCTGGTATCTTGCGGGGATGCTACTTATTAAGTTTAGATTGCATTGGAGTTTTGTAGGTTGGTGTTCACCTATCTTACCTAGCAAGCTATTTTGACAATCACTTCTGGATCCACCAAACTTGTGACAAATGATCCTTCCAAATATGGCCAGTCATCTGAGAAGCCAGGACTAGAGAGAAATGAGTCCTGGGGTAATTCCTGCAACCACCCATTAATGTTGTCATCAGCAATGTCTGAGCAATTTTGATCTGAAAGAATGATAGCTCTCTGAAAAAGTTTTCTGTGGTCATAAGATTAATCCTGGAAACCCAAAAGTCATTTCCAATTTGACCATGCCGCCACACTTCCCTCAAAGCCACAGCTCCACTGAGCCCCAGGCCGTCCGTGGTCGGAGTTCTGAATGCAGCTCTGTGGTTGTCATCTCCAAGTGGGCACTTGTTTGTACGTGTTTATTTTCCGGAGCCCACTCAGGAGCAGAGAGAAGCTATAGACTGTTACAGGGGACGGAACAATGAGTCAGGAGGCTTTTACACTGATTCAAGGGGGAAATCCCTGAAAACCAGCTATGGCTTGCCAATGCAGACTAGAGTGAGACTTGGTGTCCACAGGCTAGCAAGGCAGCATGGAGGTCCTATGCTAGCGCCCCCCCCCCAAGGTGGTCTTATGGCCACAGTTCACAGGCGAGAAGAGCTGTTTCAGTTCCCCCCAGGAGGTACCTCGTAAATGACCTTCTGCAGCAAAAAAAGAATATTGTTGAAAAGTATTTATTTACACCATAGTCATAAACCATCCAGTATCTGAACTCCAGTTAGTGGTTTTATGTTAGAATAGATTGTTTATTTTTTCCACAACTATTAAGAGCTAGTAAACAAATCAGCTGCGTGACACTATGCACATTCTCATCTGAAATTTGACTACAAAGGTAACACTTTTTAAGTCACAAAACAGAGCATACAAAAATATACTTTCTAAAAAAAAATCCAAATATTAATAGGCAGAAATATACAGCCATACTTCAACCCAGGGAATGATTTCTTTTTCCTATAGTAAGGCCTCCTGCATACATGCAGACCCTGTAACACTGCCCACATCACACAAGGCTCAGGGGACATTTCCAGCACAACTGCATGCACCCTATGTACATCCCCCTTTAAATAAGTTAACCTTTGACTCATTTCAAGAGATCATAAATGCTTTACATTTTTTTCCCGAAGGTTCAGAACTCGGAGTGAACAGTGCACATCAAAAATACACAAAATCTGAATGGATATACACTGAAAAAAATAACCTTTGTTTCTCAACAAAAAGAAGCCAATATTGCTTTGTCCCTCCCGTCATTGCACTTTCGTTCTCTGAGTTTTTAGTACATATTGCTCAAGGGTTGAGACGGCTAGATACCCTTCAGTTCACTGTTCTAGTGCTGCAGCCGAAACCAGGCTCCTCTCACTGGACAGCTTCCCCCAAATTAGTTCCAAGCCATAAAGTGCAATGTCAGTTTTCCTTAGTCTTTTTTGCTGTCCTCACTCAAAGGAATCAGCATCTCCCAACCTATTGTAGAAAAGGTCTCAGAACAACTCTGGCATCCAGGGTCAAAATAAGGGAAGGACCAGCCAAACCTAATGAGATGTCTCTCAGTCAGAATCAGACCACAGCCCTCTAGTCCAAGGGCCCTCACCCATCCCTCTTCTTGGCTCCCCATTGCTTGGAGTGGCAGTCAACTCCCCTAAGAGAGTCAAATGGCCTAAATTTTAGGAGGGCCCTGTGTCTGGAAAAGGGGTGGGGGAAGGGCCGGGCTCCATCAAGGTCCATTGCCCAGGATCACAGGAAGGGACAGGGATGGGTGATAGTGTTGTGCAGCTCAAGTGGACGGAGGGCCTCTGGGACCTGGGTGTGTCCGCCGGAGCTTCATCTCATGGTGTCCTGGTCCGAGAGGTGCAGGCCAGTGGTCCTCCAATGGTGCTGTTACCGCATAGGCTGCCCCCCGCCTGCGAGCCCCCAGGGCCAGTGGCTGAAGGCTGGGCAGACACCGACGAGGAGGGGGCACTGCTCTTCCGTTCCTTCTGTCGAAGGTGGATCTTGGTGTGGCGCTTCCTTTCGTCACTCCTGGCAAACTTGCGGCCACAATAGTCACAGGCGAAAGGCTTCTCCCCGGTGTGGGTGCGGATGTGAGTGGTGAGGTGGTCACTTCTGCTGAAGTTTCGCATGCAGATCCGACACTGGAAGGGTTTGTGGCCCGTGTGGATTCGGATATGCCGGGTCAGCTCATCCGAGCGTGAGAAGCGCCTGTCACAGCCTTCTGCTGGACAGGGATAGGGCCTTTCGTGAACTGGCGTCTTGCTGGGCCTGTTCGGGTACTTTCGAGGCCTCAGGATGGGCCGCAATGGCAGGTGATGCGGGTTATAGGGAGTAGTAGACACTGCTGCAGAACCACTGCCGGGCAGTCGGGGTCCCTCACTGCCTCCACTTGCCCCTGGTCCCGTGACTCCAGCACTGGGTCCCCCCAGAGTAAAATTACGGATGGTAGAGAGTGGAGTGAGCGGAGGGGGGACCCGCAGGGAGTCCAGAGGGCAGGGAAATGGCTTTCGATCCGGGCCAGCAGCACCGTGTGGATCTCTCTGGCACGGAGACGGAAAAAAGCCAGGATACTCCGGGATCATAGGAATGAGACCTGGGTCCATGGCTGGCTTGGGGGATGGGTAGGAAGGAGGTGGCTGGTAGGCCAGAGAGGAGGTGGAAGTGGTGGGCGGTGACAGGAACGCCGAAGGGTCCTGGTAGAGATCTCCTGTACAGCCCGTATACGGAGGAGGAGGAGGTGGTGGTGAGTAGAGATGATCCAGTTCAGGTTGGGTCTGGGACATGGTACACACGCCCAGGGGTCCTGTGGCCAATGGGTTGGGGGAGGCAGAGGTGACGCTGGATGAGGTTGTGGTTGAAGCTGGAGGGGTGACCCCTTGCAAGATGCCCGCACTCACAATATTGATGATGCCTTCTGGGTAGCAACTGGCACCAGGGTACTGGGGGTCAATGGAGAATTTGCCCATGTAAGTGAAGGTCTGGTTTCTAGGCGCAGAGATGGGAGCAAAGCTACTAGGATATGGAAGATCCAAGGGCCTCTTCTCTCCAGTCATGTCAATGTTGATCATGCCATCTGGGGAAGGAAAAGGCAGGAAAGAGGTGGGACAATGAAAACGCAGCCAAGTGCCAATTCACACACGTGCCCGCGCACACACACACACACACAACACGCAAGCACAAGGTCGTCCTCGTTTCAGGATTCCAACAGTATATATAGGGATAGAACAAAATCCAACAGGTGGGGAAACTGAGGCTTGGAGACAGTAAGAAGTTAGCTAGCGCCTGAGACTCAAAAACTATCTCCAAGAAAGTAGGACGTGCCCCTCCCCCTGCATCCCCCAGCCATCTGTGACTACAGTCCCCAATAAAAATACCCAATAATAGCAACCATATCAAACAATTTCCCATCTGCCTCGGACTCCTTTCCCAGTGCTTTGCCTTGTGGTTCCACCGCCGAGGCAACGGTACAGACACCACTCAAGATCCGACCAATCCCAGGCGATACTGAGAAAGTGCCAGCCGCGGGAGAGGGGAACCCCAGAACGGGTAAGTGGGTGGGTGATGTTCCCGCTGCTAATTCCTGGTGCCATCTCCCCCTCCCTCTCCCGCTGCGCTTCAGCTGACGACTGCCAGTGGGAACCCAGGCTGCGGAGGAAGGAGTCTAGGTTTCCCTTCCCTTCCCTCAGCCTTGCCCGACACCCGCGCGTCCCCGCCCCAGCCCAAGACTAGAGACTGGGCTTGAAGGAAGGCACGGGGGCTGCAAGGGACGACTTTACACAGCATGGCCACCGAGCCTGGCGCACACTGATGCCTGCGCTGGCCTCCCTCGGCAGTCTCAGGGCCACTTCCCGCTATTCCCCTTCACTTTGGGGCGATGGACAAGTTGGGTGGTGCCTCTCAGCCTCGCCAGAAGAGAAAAGAGCTCCAAGACCCTCCCGGAGGGGGCTCTGCCCAGAGAGCGCTACAACGCGCGCTTCCTCAGCGCTCCCCTGCCACTTGGCTCTCCAGACGCGCAGCTCTTCCCCGGACTCCCCAACTTTCCCATCACTTTAACCCTATCCCAGAAGCGCAGAGTCCGGCCAGTGGACTTGCTTCCAGCCTGGCAGCCCAGTACGGGTGTGTCTTGAGCCCTGCGCCCAGTTGGGCGCGCAGAGGGCCGCAAGCATGCCAGTTGCTTTTGGTGACCAGGTGCATCACTCGGCGCGCACATCCCAGCGCTCTAGTCCCCGTTCTCTCCTGCTCCGCCTGCACTCACTTCCAGTCTTCAGAGTCAGTGTGGTCAGCGCCCTCCACCACCTCAAGTCCCCATTCTCCCCTCCAAGTCCCGAACACCCACCGCTCCCCACCCACCAGCTCCAAAGAGGACACACGGCTTACCTCCGGCCACTCCGTTCATCTGGTCAAAGGGGGCTCCCAGTTCAGCATTGGGGAAGATGGTCACCGACGAGGCGGCGAGGTCTTCCACCGGGTAGAGGCTGTCAGGCAGCTGGTGCATAAAACCACTGAGAGTTACTGGGATTTTGTCTACGGCCTTGGCGGTCATCATTTGCTCCTCGCACAACCTGGAGACCCAACTCCCTCGCTACCTGGAGTGCCAGAGAAGCCGTTTTTTGGAGAGGGGTTGGACTGAGCCTGGGTTGGTATCTCCTTTTGCCCTCCACACTTAGAAAAGACCACCACCACACGCAAAAAAAAAAAAAGAAAGAAAGAAAGAAAAGAAAGAAAAAAATCTAACCGATATAAAACTAGCAAACAAGTTGTTGGCTTCTTAAGAAGAAAAATAGCTATGGGCCACTGACTCTCTCCTGCCTGTGATCCGGCTGTTGGGGAGCCAGGAGTTGCTGGTGTAGTGTTATTATAACAGTCAGTGTGTCCCCCTCGCCCAGCTATTTATCAATCGCTGCTCTCTCAGACGGAAAGTGTTAGGCTCCGAGTATTTATGGGCAGGTTTTCAATACCCGTGACGTCGCTGCCCATATATGGACTGAGGAACAGGGCTGGGCCAGGCAGCTTTTGCGGTCACATGGCTAATTTGCATACGGGCTTGGCAGCGCGGGCTCCTCCGAGCTCCCCCTGGAACGTTTCGCCTCCGGTGGACACCCGCCGGGGTCTGGGGCTCTCGGCCCCCATTGCAGCCTGGACTCCGAGTTGCAGAGTTCAGCTGGGGGAGGGCTTGATCGCCGACCCCGGCGCTGTCGCTGCGGGAGAACGCGCGGGCCGAGCTGGCAGCTCTGTCTCTTGGGGCGGGGAGGAATTCCGGTTCGCCGAGACTTTCCAAAAAAGGAGAAGATCCGGTAGTGGCGGCTCCGCCTCCCCGGCCCTTGTTTGGGGAGCCATTCCGGAAAATTAAACTTCGGAAAGAAACCGAGCGGAGCCGAGACACTACAGTCAAACCCCTCCTTCACTTTCTTGGCAGCTCAAAACCGCAAGCAAAAAAAGAGACAGAGAAAAAAAAAAAGGAAGAAGAAAGAAAGAAAAAGAAAAAAAAGCCGCATTCACGGAAGCTGACTGCCTTTTTCTGAATTACACTGTGGAAAGTAGTGTCTGGCGATAAGAGTGAATGCGGTCTTGCTTTTTTGGAAAGTCTGTGCTATTTATACAGGAGCGAAAACGGAACAGGTCTGGGTTGTTTATTTGTTTAAGTATTTTAGGCACCTTAAGGGTAGAGGTTAGAGGGAGTATGGGGCTGAAGAGCTGCGGGAGCTTCGAGAGATCCTCTGCCGGAGGCACCCCCTTCCTCTGCCCGCGCGCTCCCAGCCCCCCACCCCAGCTGCTGCACAGTGCGGGCGCCCTTCCCAGTGTGTCTGGGCGGTCCGGTGCGTGGGGGCGACCAGATGGAGGCTTGGACACTCACCCTGCCCGACGCGCGTGCACGCACACACACAAGCACACACACACACACACACACACACACACACACACCCTCCACTTCCGCTACACTCTCCCTCCTCCGTTGCCCTGTTACACACCCACTCACACACCTTACGCTACACACCACACGCCTCCCTCTTGGCAGCGCGCTTGCGTGCCTGCCTAGCCAAGAGGGTCTCCAGGCATCAGACAAGGCAGCCCGCCAAGACACTGTCCTCACCTTCACAAGCCCTCCCAGTCCGCAGCCACCAAGCCCCCCCTGATCCGGGGGTGCATTCTACTACTCGCGCCTAAGGTCTACCCCAGGAATAGTATTCATTCATCTCCTTTGCTTGGAACCTGCTCGGTGCTGAGAGACAACAAATGGCACAGGTTCGAGTCACGGTGACTCAACACACGTTCCCTTTGGCAAACAAACAAACAAACAAACAATAAGCACACCCTTCCAGTAGAATCCTTACTGTCAAATTCCAAAAAAAATACTTTTCAGAGGGCTCTCTGGGCACTCGGTTCCCACCTCCCAAGCAGCCCGCTCCAAAAGCGCTCCCGCTGCGCGGCCGGGTTCCCAAACCCCGGGCTTCGCGACCTGCCTAGCCTGGGATCTTGGATGCGGGCTAGGATCTTAGCGCCCTGTCCTTCTCAGCTCCAAAGTTGGGCAGGGGAGGGATCGGACGCGAGCCCCGCGGTTCTCTTTCTTGCCCCCATACCCAGAGCAGCGAGGATACCCGGGCTGGCAGGAGCCAAGGCGCCACGCCGTGGATGGAGAGCGGCGCTGCAGGCGCTCTACCGCCGATCACCTGCGGTGTCCACGGCCACAGCGCACTCGCTCCTGCCCGGCCTGGAGTACAGTGATCAGGGGAGCCCCATGACCACCGGGAGCCCTCTCGGTGCCGCTCTCCGAGCAGCTCTTTTCTCCCCATGCCAACAGCGAAAGTTGTTCTCCCGGGAATGGCCATCGCCCTGACTTCAAATGCCCAAAAGCAAATATGGGAAAGTTTCTCGATCGCGCTATGCGCGCTCTTCTTTCCGATTGGGGATCAAATTCAAAGGGAAAGATCAGCGAGGGTGGAAGTTCTATAGGTGTCCCACCCTCTGCAAAACCCCTGCAAAGCCTTGTTCCGAAGCTGGGGGAAAAGGAAGAAATAGAAAGCAGCGTTCTTACCACGTGCGCCAACCCGCTCCGCCTGCGCTCCTGCCGGTCCCGCGGCCCCCGCGCTGACCACAGGCAAGACGACGCCTCGGAAGGGAGCCCGACTCTCATCTCCAGCCTGGTCCGGGAAGAAAGGGGGGGGGTCGGGTTATGCAAATAGAGGTCCCGGCGGTGGGACTCGGGTTACGGTCCCCCACCAGCCCCAGAGGTGAAGCACCCACCCGCGGCAGGCGCGGGCCTGGCGACTGCTGGTGCTTCGCTGCCGTCGGTGCACGTGGGCGGGAGGATTGCAGCAGCCGCCCCTCTTACCGGCTCTGTCGCCAACCCCGCAGGCTGCCGCTGTGCTCCGCCCGGAGGGGGAGCTCCCGGGCGGCGGAGCGAGCGGGGAGAAGGCAGCCAGCCGAGGGCAGAACACCCAACAAGGGTAGAGCTGGAGCGCGGGATGCTGGCGGATTGCTGCTACCAACCTTCGCGCAGGAGGTCAGTGGTGGTGAAACAGGGGGTTCGCACCATCGAGGAGTCTAGAAAGGGGGAGCGTGGGAGCGGGGCACCGCTATGGAAGCCGAGCCTTCCAAGAACTCTCACCTCCCTAAAGAGCTTCGCTGGATCCAGCTGATGGAGAGCAACAGCATGGGGAAGGGGGCAAGAGCTAGCAAAAGCTAGATGCCCAAGACCTGGAAGGCCTGGTTCCGGAGGGTGCCCGAGCCAGTCACTCTCTCAGCCCTTCCAGAACATCCATAGAGAATGCGTCTGTGATGGAATCTAATAGCCTTGCCTTTACTTTCTTCTTTTCCCCTCTCTTCCTCTCCTCCCAGCCCCTTTTAAAGAGTGTCCCTTTAAGTACAAACCCTTAAATATGGGCAGCTTAGATAATAGAACAAAAATCAAGAGCACATATTTCAAACCAGCCGCCGCATAGACAGATGAGTTTAGAAAACCTTGAGCACTTGCCTAAAGTCACACAGCTGGTGATTGGTCCCTTTCAAACCTGCTACCTCCTCCGGGTCTTCAGAATCCAAGGCTCTTTCCACTGGTCACTGTGTGGGGAGCTTACAACTCTGTCGGAAGGTCCTAGGTCCGCAGTTGAGTGTTGAAAGCCTGGCTCACCCCATTTGGGGAGAACTCACCTTCTTCATCAATTCCATCTTTGGTTTGGCATTTCAGCGGAATGCAAAGCTGAAGTCAAGGGGGCCAAAGGCAAGAGAGAGGGGGCTGTTACAGATGGACCCCCATAGATAGAGGGAGAATTTAAATGTAGGGACTCTGTAGACGTGCGTGATGGAAGGAATGGCCAGGCTGGCACAAACCCAGCCTATTAATGCTGCTATCTTAAGAGAACCCAACCCCACAGTATCCTTCCTGGAGGCAAGGAGGGTTAAGAGGAAGGCAGGGGTGTGAGTCTGGGCTGAGGCAAGGAAGAGGCCTGAGATGTAGGAGTGGAACACTAAGGTGAAACCAGGGTCCCTACTTTGAAGCATTTGAACTTTTAGGGTTTAGATAAAAATACAGCAAACAAAATGACTTTAAAAAAAAGTTGACAAATTGCCCATGTAAACGAGACACTCCAAAACATATCAAATCAAGAGGAGTAACTTGCTGCCGGTCTCTAATTTGCTTTGTCCAAAGAAGGAAAACTATAGGAGAAAAAGAGAGAAGCAGGGAGGCTTCTCTGCCTCAGGCTTGCTCCTGGGGTGGAGGTGAGGGGGCCTATGGGCCACTGGGCTAAGGAGACAGCTGGCAGGTCCTAAGGAATGCCCTGTCAGAGTGGTTCTGAACTTTCTTTCCAGTCTTGCAGCTACCATTCACACTGTGGTGTTGGGATGACAGCTACGCAGGAGACATGTCAAATAATTTACCACACGCATTTTGATGTGCAAAGGAACATGTTTGGAACCCTTCACATGCTCCTTCTTCTGTGATGTCATCCACATCCCACCTCTAACTGCTGGTGGAGGGGGAGGCACGGTCGTGTTAGAATCTCTCTGAACTGTGGGCACAAGCACGGTCTGGATGGCCAATTCAGATGGCATCGAGCCTGTTGCCTTTGCAAACCAGATGATTGCTAGCTGCACAGTCATCAGACAGATCTCCTGATGGGTGGGGGAAGCTGGTAAATACTTCCCTGTGCCCAGGATTTCACTGCAAACCCGGGAGCCTATGGACTATCAACCTACCTCAGGTCATGGCCGATGCAACTGTAAAGGCCAAGCTAAGAAGTGTCACTGCATAAATAATACGGACAGGGGAAGATCCTTAGGACTGCATTTTGTAGATGTGTCAGTGCTGGCTCGAGAAATGGATGGTCAGAATCTTCAAAAATATTTCTTGAAGATCTTCCCTGTTTCCAGCACTGTCCTAAACTCTAGGGGATATAAAGGGTGCCTACAGCCAGGGCCAGTTCCCTACCCCATGGGGCTTGCCTGGCACACCTTACAACCCCATCATCACAGTGAATGTGTTTGCTTCAGCGAAACAAGTATCCAGTGGAGTTTCTTGGCTGAGGACTTCACAAGTTGCAGATCCGAAGGACATGCAAGGATTGGGCTGAAGATCTGTGGGAACAATGTGTCAGAGAAGAGAGCGGGTGAAAGGCAGGAGAAAGCATTTGTGTAGAGAAGATCCAATGTGGGAAGACATTCTAGGTCATCTTACGTGCCTGGCATTGAGGCTGATGGTAGCCGATACAGCTGGCTGTCTTGGGAGTACTCTAGAGTGGTTTAATCTCTACAACGCTCCTCTTTCACTTTTGTTCCCTGAAAAAATGGCAGTAGCGTTGCAGGTTTTTGTTTGTTTGTTTGTTTTTACATTTTGAGGGGTATTTTGCCACTCAGATTCTGCAGAAGAATAAGAACTTGCCAACGAGGTTTCATCCCAGAGAATATACAGAAACACTGACATCAGTATTGTGTCTCTGTGACAGTTGGAATGAAATACATTCCTCGGCTGTCAACAAGGACGTGACAGGCAGTATGAGTTTTGTCCTGTATAAAATGAAAGCGTGTGTAGGTGCAGCAGAGAGACATGTCAGATCTCCAGGTCACTTTACTATCCCTGGTTAAAAAAATAATAACAACAACAAAAACATAACAGGCAAATGAAAGTATCCAAATGCACGATCGTTTAAGACAGGTGCACTTCAACCCAGGCCCAGCTTAACAAATGACAGTATGTCCGTCTGGTCCTAAGAGTTCAAATCCAAACCTTCCCCCCAGATCATCTCAGTGTGTGCTTTTGTACGTTTTAATCTTTCATCTTATGTAGTCAATGTATTGTCTACAAGCAAATGAAAAATGAAGGTCATTACAACTAGGGAACCCATTCATGTTTTGTTTTATTGTACTAGCCTGCTCATATTGCCAGGTTATGGGAAGTCATTCTTTTCTTTTCCAACTAATGTCTGACTCATAAAATTTTTGATTTTATGTTTATTAAAATTTTGGGTTTATGTTTATGTGGAACGAAGCAATTGCTTCACAGCATCTAAATACAAATATTCTTGTATTCCAACTGAATAGCCTCACCAAGAATGTCACCGTTTATTATGGTTAAGATGATCGGTACTGGTCTCCCACTCAATTCTAATGTTGCCACTCCCTTGCTGTGCACACTTTAACACCTTCCATAGATGCTGTATCCTCATCTCTTCATCAAAAAAGTGAATGAAATGACCATTGGGTCATTGAGATGATTAAATGTGGTGACATGAAGCTGACAGCAGGCTATTGGTGCATAGTAAACATCCAATAATTGCTAGTTATTAAATTGTTTCTATTACCGAATGCTATGCACCAGGCCCAAATTTATCATTCTAAATTCATCATCACTGTATTCCTCATAACCAACTTGAAAGATACAGCTATTCTTCTCTGCTTCTTAGATGGGGGAGGGGAGATGAAGGCTGAGAGGGGCTTATGTGACTCACTCCAGTCATCCCAAAAAGACGCAGAACCAGAATACAAACTCTGCTGCTTTACTCTGTGTTCTGAGTCCATGTGGTACACAACCCACATCAGATAAAAGCAGAACAGCTTTGCTTCAAATATTGAGGAAGGAAGGATTCATGGTATTTCTCCCAAATTCTGAGTTTCTGCTTCCAAGAATAATGAAGACACTGTTACTGAGAAGGCTCGTGCTTGGGTTGTGAGGAAGAAAGGGCAGCCCAGAGGTAGAAGAGTCTTTGCAATAGAGTTTAAAGGAAATTATACCTTTTGAAAAACATCTAAGCTCAGAAAGCCCAGTTACACATTTCAAGAGACCTAGCTAACATTTCCCCCTGAAGGATCCAAATGCATGACAGCTGCTTTGTTCTTCAAGGAAAAGTGGAGACAGCAAAGTGATTGCAAGTTTAGGAGCCCAGGAGTGCATGCCTATAATCTCAGCATTCGGGAGGCTGAGGCAGGAAGATGCCAAGTTTCGTGCAAGCCTGGGATATATAGTGAATTTAAGTCTTCTGTAAGAGGTATTCTTTGTCTTAATATGGCCTGTAGACTTGTCCTTTGTGATCTTTCCACATATTTTCTATACTACCACTTTTTTAAATTATGAAAGTCACCTGAATTCAGAAGTATGATTGCTGTCCGTGTTCCAGCCAGCAGGGTTCTGGATGGGAACACAGTGTCTTCCAGGCAGCGAGAGAGACCTCATAGATAACTCCTAATTAGTTCTGCTGGTCTTCCTGCCTGCTATGTAAAGCAGTTTCCCTTAGAGATACCAGACTTCAGAGCAAGCCAGGGACTCCCAGGAGCCTCTTTGAAAGAGTAAAAGACACCCATCTCTGAGCTGCCATCCTGGGCAGTCAGTATAGAGACCACTGTGAATGTCGTGGCCACCAGCAGAGAAGACCACTAAGACCACTATGTAATTTCTTTCTTTCCTGATTCTTCTCCCCAGAGGCAGAGAACCTGATGGATGCAAAGGACCCAGAGCAAGGACTCCAGAGACCTTGTCCCAGTTCCTCTTCTATCACTTGCTAATGGCATTATTTGGAGTTGATGGTTGATCCAAGGAGAAGCCAGCAGTGCTTCCTGACATCACACCGCATCACTCCACAGTAGACAGGCTTCATTCTCATAGTTCTTGATAGTTCTTACTCATGAGCCAGGAAGATAAGCAGGAGAAGCAGACACCACATTCCCACACACCTGCTGTGACACTAACAGCAAGCAGTCCAGGTGGCCATGGGCTTCAGAAATAGAGCTTGAGCCTTCATTATTGTGAATGAGAACAGGGTGGAGGGCAGAGGGAGAAGGGAAAAGATGGTGTGAGGAGGAAATGCAAGAGCCTGGGCACTCAGGGCAGAGCTGGATAAAGGGGAAAGCAGTCGGTTAGAACCTGCGCTGTTGGCTACCTGCCCATAGCAAGGATGCTTGCAACAAAACAAATAATAATAATAATAGTGGTTTGTATCCTTGCGCGCCGGGGAGAGCTAAGCAGGCCGCTGTTGATGGTGCCTCCTTGCGTTTGTTCTGCCCACCACTTGATGAAGCAGATATCACAAGTCTTTTTTTACTTTAAAGGTGCAGGGACCAAATCACCGAAGCCCAACTCCCTGTCCTAATTCAATGGTAGTAGTCAAGCTATGAACCCAAGCAGTCTAGCCCCATAGTTCCCAATCCTTACCCCACCTAGCCTGTGTAACTAGATATGCCACCTCCTTCTCCAAGCCTCTGTTTTCTCATCTTTTAGGATGGGGACTGCTGTATCTGACTCCACTGCTTTTGGCTAGGGCATTGTGGGAGATCTCTAGCTGCGGTCAAACAGTCTGGTTGCTGGGCTGCAGGGGTGAATATAGATGAAGGCAGGGAAGGAGGCCTAGCTGGTTCTAGGATAGAAAAGGGGGAGGTCTTTGATTGAATTGGACCTGTTTGCTTGCTTACCAATCCCAAGGTTCCTTCCAAGTGCTCTTCCCCCTCCTCACATTAAGGGGCAGCCCAGATCCTTTTCATGCTGCAGAAGGGGTGTTCCCCAGATAAGGGGGATTAGCTTCTGTCTCTCTTGCTTCTCTTGATGCTAAAGCCAGGCTAGACACACAGTCACACTGCCAGCTGACGGCCAGCAATTGACAAAACTGTGTGTTTCTGCTCTGGGGACGCTGAACCTGATAGGCTACTGTGGTTTCACGGGGGCCACCTCCTACTCACAGGACAATCTTCATCTATGGTCTTAGAAGCACACCCATGCAATGGCTACCCCTGGGAACTGGTGACGTCCGGCCCTGAGCTTGCTTTTAATAAACAGGATTTTTTTTTTTTTTTGGGCAACAGCCCATGGGAGCTTTGAAAGGGAAAAAAATTGAGAGCACTTTAGATTGTTTTCTCTGATTGCCTCTCATGAAAGAACACTGAAGACATGCCCAAGTGGTTGATTTGGCCCCCACATCTCTTAACTCAGAAACACCAGGGATGAACAGGGCCTTTACACAGTACTATATTCTATTACAGGATTTTGTCACCCTGTGTCTGCAAATAATGACAAGCTCACCTGTCCATAGGAAGCTGTGTGTGTATATGTGCATGTGTGTGTATGTATATATGAGTGTGTGTGTGTATTTGTGAATGTGTATGTATGTGTCTGCATGCGTGTGTTCATGTGTGCTCAGGAAAAAGCTGCACAGCAATATTTAAGCCTCAGTACACTTGACTCACTGACTCCAAGGTTCGTGTTAAGGGGATGTGGATAAGTGGGCCAGTGAGCCAGAACAAGTGAGTACAGGGACACAGGCTTGTTGCTCTTCTAAACATCCAGACACACGCACTGTGCCCCTCCATCTCTTCAGTGGCTACTTATCAAGCACCCTCCGTGTGTACTTAACTTAATAAAGGGCTTGGGAAGTATCAGTGAACAAAGCTCTCTGGAAGTTCTTGTGGGTTTCTTCGAGGAACCAAAAAAGGGAAGATTCAGTTTGCAGCGCCTTCCCCTTGGCTTCAACCAGCAACCCATTTAAACCACCCACACGTAGGTAGGTATCTCTCCTAAGGCCATTGGAGGAAGAATACCAGACTTGCTTTGATAACTCATTCCGGTGTCTACTCTCACAAGGCATTCCTCAGAGATAGACTACACCCCCTTTTCATTATGAATTTTATTTTGTTTTCTCCTTGGGAGACTTGAAAGGACTTACTCACAATGATGCAAGAACCAGTCATAGACCGGACTATCGCCGTTGGCCTTTTCTGTTCCCTATGGACAGAATCTCAGTTCTCAGAGTCAGTCTTGGGATTTGGGGCTTTTGGTCCATTTCCTATCTAAAGCAACATCTTGATGAGCTTCCTCACTGTCCAGGCTTCCCACTATTGGAAAGCCTAATAGTACATTTTAGATGCTACTCGATCCATTCTAAACCCCTCTCTCCCACGTGGCTTCTTTTCAGATGTACAGTATATAGATATTAACAAGCCATGTTCACCTTCCCTCCTCCCTGAGAAGCCAAGTGAACCCCAAAGAGATCAGGTGACTTACCCAGGGTCACACAGCTCGAGAGGGAGCAGAGGCTGCATTCTCCACCATGGCTCCGGATGCTGAACTTGAGTTTCAGTCTGTGAAATGGGAGTCTGAGTACTGGTTGGGGAGGCCCAGGCGTGTGAGTGCTTGTGCAATGCCTGAGACGCTAGGATGGCGAGTGGCCAGTTATCATTTAGGTCATGTGTTTGCTTCTCCACAGCGGCGACTGACCCTGTTCCTACCCCGGTATCCTGCTACCTACCGTGGCAAGAACGAGTACCATAAAGGTGAGGAACAGCCCACAGCCAGTCAGATCTCAGCCACAGAGGTCACCAGAGACAGGTCCAGGTCCCGCTGCTCCTCGGTTCCATCCACCGGAGTCTTTGCTTGTCCCACTTTTAGGAGGCTGGCAGTGATTCAGGGATTGCCACCCTCTTAAGTTATCTTCCTGTGGCGCAATCAGAGGAGATTGTCATCTGTGTGGGGGTGACTTAAGTGTGGCTGGGTCGCAACTGGGGTGACCAGCCTGACCAGGGGGAGGGGACAAGCCTCGCAGCTTTCTAACAGACAGCCTTAATGGTTTTGCTTTTTCCACACTCAGCTAACCTGGGCCCAGAGAAGGCCACACTATCATTTTTATTTCTGGCTAAAGTTTGGCTCCATTCTAACTTGTTCGGCTCCTGCATGACTTGCCCATCCCCTATGCTTCTCCAGAGGACCAATCTCCCCTGAGGGTCACCAGCCTGCCCAATCAATCACCAAATATCCCAGCCCTTTCCTATCTTAGACTCCATGTGCTGGCTTCTCCTTCTGATGAGACCAGCAGCTCTCAACCTGTGAGCTGATCCCTTTGGGGTCAGATGACCCTTTCACAGGGGTCACCTAAGGCCATCAGAAGACAGGCGTTTACATTTCAGTTCGTAATAGCAGCAAATTTACAGTCGTGAAGCAGCAACGAAAATGATTTTGTGGTTAGGAGGTCACTACAGCACAGGGAACTGTATTTTTTTCTTTTTTCTTTTTCTTTTTTCTTTTTTCTTTTTTTGGATTTTCAAGACAGGGTTTCTCCATAGCTTTTTGGTTCCTGTCCTGGAACTAGCTCTTGTAGACCAGGCTGGCCTCGAACTCACAGAGATCCGCCTGCCTCTGCCTCCCGAGTGCTGGGATTAAAGGCGTGCGCCACCACCGCCCGGCCATGGGGAGCTATATTAAAGGGTTACATCATTAGGAAAGTTGAGAACCACTGGGTTAGGCCTTATGTTTTCATCACCCTGTCTTCAGGTCTTGTTCAGGAGAGTAAGCCATCTCTTCTCAGCCCTCCCCATAATCCCAGTCACCATGCCCACTGTCAGGCTTCATTTTCTCACCAAGGGAAATCTTAGTGCATCTCAGCCCCAAGAGGGTAAAGACCTCCCTTGTCCTGACCATCACCAAGCTCTCCCATCATCCAGGGCGGTCCTGGCAGAGAACAAGGTGAGGCTGAGTTTGTTAAATGAGTGGACGAGGAGCCATGGTCAGCCAGCTTTAGGATCTCCAGCCTCATTTGGTATCTTTAGCTCTCTTGAGTCCCAGAGTCCTCATCTGTGTACCAGGGCACCAGCCCGGGCCCAGCACAACACTGCCTGCCTGTTATTATCTGTCCCTGGGGATTTGTGGAGAGAACAAGGGTCTGTGGTCATAACAATCACCCGCCCATACCAGATGATCTAAGGGAGGCAGCACACACCGCAAGAGAAAAGGGCCCATAGAAGAGACCTCTCTCCAACAAAGAATCCAGGCTGTCCTTTCTCCTAGGAAGACGCTGGATGAACTCGGGAGGAAATTTTTTTTTCCTGGAAATCATTTTGATTAACTCCTGTTTGTTGTCTTGTTCATGCCAAGGCATTTGCACACAAAAGAGGCAAACCCACGTCCAGCTAGAAATAAGGTCAATGTGAATAAGGAGGCAGGAGCTAGCGGTAGCCGCCTGGGCCTCTTTTCACTTTGGTAGAGAGCGTTGGCCTATCATTTGTCAATCTCCAGGCCAGTCCCCAGGAGTTCAGGAACCCTTATGAAGGGTGTCTGCTTAAGGTGACACAGAAAACGACAGGAAGGAAATAGTTAATAGGAGGCAAAGGAATTGTTTTGTTCCCAGCTAATTAGAGTTCGGAACCATAAAGCAACTAGCATTATTTCATCAATGGTGGTGAGGGCTGCATGTTGTTTTTGAATGAATACTGCTAAATTTCAGTAAGTAAACACCATTATTATCGGCATTTGGCTTTGAATATGCTAATAGCACTCCTGTAGGCTCGCTTTAATTTCAGTGATGTATTTTAATTTGGACTATAGAAAGGAAACTATAATTTATATAATTTTTAGAAAATCAAGAATAGGTTGGCTTAATTACAGCCTGGTTATTTAAAATGCATGCACATATACCACTCAATGCATGCTTTAAAAGGAAAATGGGCTTGACAAAGAAGTTAAGTCAGAAACCTTATCACCAAGGTCCAGAAGTATCTAAATTGTCAGGGGGCTCCTGTCACTGATGGTTACACTAATATCATCTGGTAAGCCTGGGGGGTAACACTGGCAAAACGATCCAATGTTTTTGAGACCTGTAGGGTACTGAAGCTGGCATAAAGATTTATAAGGAATAAAGTATGAACTAGAACCCTTGATTCTTGGAACCAGTGTTCTAACACACAAGTGTACAAATAAGCAGAATGCTCACAAGGTAGGGTAGGCGCCATCAGACATGGGTAGGGAGGTACCATCCATCAGACATGCTCAAAACACTGCTAGAGGCTTGAGGAGAGGAGGGGCAGCCATGGGTGTGGAACCAGTCCCCTGAGGGTCATTTATTATCCCTGCTCTTCATAAGTGGTGTGCCTGTCTATATTAAATACACTGGGATGCCTGTGAAAGATGATCATTAAACATCAATCAATGCATCGATTGATTGATGGATAATTACTAACAGGGAACACATGCCGGGCACCCATCTCGGTAGCATTATTGGACTCTGGGGATTTATTTAGAGACCGACAGACTCTAGCTCCCGTAGGTGCAGACTCATGAATGTAAGTTCTCCATGGATTTATCGTCTTTCATTTTCTAGGCAAAGATTGTGGGACTCAGCCCCAGGAATGAGAAGCGAGATTTGCCTTACACACCACACACACAACCACACACACACAACCACACACACACACACCACACACAACCACACACACAACCACACACACAACAAAAAAAACAACATACACAACCACACACACAACCACACACACACCACACACACAACCACACACACACCACACACACAACCACACACACAAGTGGAGAAGTTCATATGTAGCAGTAGCTAAGCTTTCTTTTCCCCCGAAGTCTATTCTGAGAATAACTTCGCAGACACCTTATAAACAGGTGGCTGTGCGACTCCACAAGGGGAGGAATTGGGCCCTCAGTCACGCCTATCTAGGTTATCTGTCAGTGGATAGGAAATAAGGGGTCAGCCTTGAAAAGTTCACAGACCTGGATATAAAGAGGTTGGAGAAATGCCTCAGCAGTTAAGAGCACAGTATGGCTTTCCAGAGAACCCTGACTCAATTCCCAGCACCTATATGGCTACTTACCATGGTCTGTAACTCCAGGGGATCTGACGTTACCATCTGGCCTCCGCAGGCACCAGGCATTCACTTGGTACATAGACATCCATACAGACAAAATACCCATACACATAAGTAAACAAACAAACAAGGAAGGAAGAAAGGAATGCAGGCACAGAGGGAGGGAGGGAGGGAGGGAGGGAGGGAGGGAGAAGGAAAGTTTCCACATCCCATGATGTGGCAGGTTCCAGAAGACAGGGTAGCCAGCTAGCGGTTTGGTGGCTGGTTGGTCCCTCCACAGTGGCTACTGCCGTCTGTGGTCTGCTCCCACTATGCAGTCAGGTCCCCTCAGGGTTGCCGCCATCCACGAGCCAGAGGGATTGCAGATTCCTTTTGTTGCTGCCTCATTTTGTGCCTCCGTAGAGCGCCTACATGGAGTGCAACCTTAGAGTACACTTGGACCACAGTGACTGAAATTTGGAAGCCAGGGAAAACCCATCTTACAGCAGGGCAACTTTTTCGCTTAGGAACAGAGACCAGAGAAATCAGGGAATAGGGATAAATGGGCCTCCCTAACATCACATCTTACTCCACTTTCTGGATGGACCATGACTCAGCCTGACACCCAGGAGAGATACGCAATAAAACGACAGGAACTTCATAAGAAGGAGGAAGAGGTGTCTGTACTCCTGGCTCAGTCTCCATTTGGACTAGATTTCAGAATAGATTATTTAGTCCTCAATAAGTTAAAAACCAAACAAACGAGAGTGTGCCTTTTATTGGTTCTGTCTCGGTAATCTCGATTAACTTTCAGAAATCTCCAGCCATAACCGCCACCTATCCTGCTATTAGAGACAGAACGTGATGGACACAGATACAGCTAAATGGCAATTGGCATAATCACTCAGTTAATATTTCAAGGCTTGCCGTTTATGTTTCTCCGCTTCTGTCTTCTTATGCTTTGAGCTCGTTATGAAGTTTTGTTGTTTTTTTTTTTCTTCTTAAAGAACTTTCTCTTCATCTCCCACAGGGTTATTTTTTCACTTTGGGTTTGCGAGTTATTAGTCAGAGATGATAATAATAATTTTTCTTAAAGTGCAGGCTGCAGCTGAGAATTTCCAAACGGCAGTGACTCACGTCTGGAGTAGTCATTTATCCCCAGACCTCAGAGAGTCAGACGCTATGCCAGGAAGGGGTTCAGGGTTCCCCGCTTTTGAAGAGAGCATCTGTGTCATGACCACACGGGATGGTTGTCCTGCGCCAATCAGTGGGAGCGGCTGTGGTCCCCACAAAATAGATCTCGAAAACAATATGTCTCCAGTTATCATGTCCCCCAGACCAGTAGTTTCCATGTTCACCTTACCTCAGTATCACCGGACATGTGATGTCACAAACTTATGCCCTATTGCTACACAATGACAGATGTTAAGGAGGTCACAGTATAATCTGTGAGGCACTGGACTTAAGGGATGATCCAACCCTGGCAGTGTTCTGCCGGGCTCCGCGAAGGGCCTTTCCAGGTTGAGTCCTTATTTTATTTTGTATTGCTATTTATGTCGCACCCTTTGTCTTAATAAACAAAGAGTCTGAGGAAACAGCTCAGCGGGTGAAGTGCTTGCTTTGCAAACATAAGGAGCTCAATTCAAACATGTAGCACCTACGTAAAAAAGCAGAATGAGCACCTGTAGCCCAGCACTGGTGTGGCAGAGGCAGGCAGATTCCCTGGGGGGAGGGGTGTTAGCTGGTCGTTCTAGCCACTTGGTGAGCTGCAGCTTCAGTGAAAGGCCCTGTCTCAAAGAATAGGGTTGAGAGAGGCTGCATAAGACCTCCAACATAGACCTCCAACCTCCACACACTTACACACACACACACACACACACACACACA
>NC_022028.1:39246746-39261867 GCF_000317375.1 Microtus ochrogaster | reverse complement strand
CAGGAGACATGATGGGCAGCTTGAGGCTCTTCAGCTAACTTTTTATGTGGTCCAGAAGAAAAGAGTGGACAGGATGCTGTAGAAGCATTGTAGAAAGAGACGAGACTTGGGCTTTTAGCAAGACGCCTTCATGCCAAAAACATGTCGCCAAGCACAGCTGACACCCAGATCTTGGTTTCTTAGACCATCCTCACATAAAAGCTCCTCCCAAAACTGGGTGGGGGAAGACGTGCGAGATGAGCGTGGAGTATCTTGTAGGGCCAGAAAACAGGAACACAGCTTCTAAACATACAACAGTAGAAGTATGTCAAAAGGATGCAGGAATCAGCTGATGCTTCCAAGACCAAAGCCAGAGCACTTGAGCAACAACAAAATAGCTCTGTATCATAAGCCAAAGCAAAAAACCAACTGTAAGTCTGTATCAATACCGATTGCACCGAGAGACAGTTGCCGTTTAAACTATTGACTACCCAAACAAATATGAAAAATGGACATGCCTCCGGCATGGAAGAGTCCCACATCGTTGTTACAGGCCCTGTGAATGGGGAGCAGTGCTTAAGCAAAGCTGCACACAGTGGCTTTCTTTTAAAGAGATAAAAAAGAGTCATCTTCTGGTAGCCTGGGCTATGGGAAACCGTACCTCAAAAAAGAAGAGCACACAGTCCGGGGACCAGCTGGGATAAGTCGATTGCATGCAATAAAAGTGTGGAACATGAAGAATCATGAGGGCCCTTAAAGGCAGAGTAAGCCCACCAATGACCGGGGATTGTGACTTGAACTCATGTCCCTTGTGATGAGAGAAGGCAGACAGCTGTGGAGGAAAAGCCTAAACCCTGGTAAAATAAATGTCAGCTTAGAAATGGTGCGTATAAACCAAAGGGGGACTAGAACTGGAGTAATGGGGCAAAATGGGGTTGTTGCCAACGTACTAGTTACTATCAACATAACTAAGAGAAAAATCTACAAGGCAACTTTACAGAATTAGTGGGACTTGCTAGTATTTTTAGAGATCTGGACTTAGGGTAAGACTGTACTGTGTCAAAGGTGTAGTGAGGCTGGGGGGACAGTTCAGAGGTTAGGGGTGCTTGCTGCTCTTCCTGAGGACTCAGGTTCCAATCCCAGCATTCATTTTAGCTCCAGGGGCTCTGACCTCTTCTTCTGGTCACCAAGGGCAGCTACACACAAATGGCAGACACTCACACAGACACACACAGATATGTAAATAAAAATAAAAGTGGTACTGGTTCACAGACTATCAGACAGACCAGAGGAACAGAACTGGATCCTGGAGCCTCGTTTATATGATCACTTGAATTGTGCTAATTGTGTGTATTTAAAATATTCCAGGAAAATGATGGCTCTTAATCAGTGCTGCTAGATAATCAGCCAGCCACATGTCAAAACAAAATGAAACGGAAACGCCCAACCTTTTCATCTTACCTGACGCCGTATACAAAAATCAATTCAAAAATCAACAAGTAAAAGTGAGCATCAAAACAACAAAGTTAACATGAGCAAATGGTGTGTGTGTGTGTGTGTGTGTGTGTGTGTGTGTGTGTGTGTGTAGGAAGAAGCCCACGGTTGTTACTGGTGCCGTTCATTGATTGCTCTCCAGCTAAAATTTTTGAAACAGGTTTTCTGGGAAAACCTGAGGCTCGTTGACTCATCCAGACTGACCATTGAGCTTCCAGGATCCACCTGTGTTTATGTGCACCCGGTGCTGGAGTTACAAGCATGATGCACCAGTCTGTCCAGGTTCTCATGTGGACTCTGGGGACCTAAATTCAGGTCCTAATTCTTGTGTGGTAGGCACCAAATGGACTGAGATCTTTCCCATCCTGATAGACTGACTCTTAATTGGCAAAATGCGTTCACAGATACTTCACAAAATAATGTTTATAGCCAATACACATAAAAGTATTTCAGTATCATTAGTCACCAGAGAAACAGTAATTAAAACCATGGTGAGATGCAACTCTCTATCTCCCAGAATAGCCACAAGATTAAGAGCCACAGATTCCAAGTGCTGGTGAAAATCTGTAGCAACACCATTTACCCCAGGTTTGAGGCTAAATTTGCCCCACCACTTTAGAAAACTTTAGTCATTTTTTTTTTCCAAAGCTGAACTCGTGCCTACCATAAGACCAGACAGTTAATTCTTGGGTACTAAACTAACAGATGCTGCCCCATTTTTTTTTTTGAGAAGGAGGAGGAGGAGGAGGAGGAGGAGAAGAAGAAGAAGAAGAAGAAGAAGAAGAAGAAGAAGAAGAAGAAGAAGAAGAAGAAGAAGAAGAAGAACTCCATTCTGTTCAAATTCATCCAAAGAGTAAATAAATTATAATACATGCAATAATGGACACCATAGTGAAAACAAAGGTGTTTTTGGAAAAATGTAGCTAAATTTCATAGACAGAGTATGAAATACAGAGAGAAAAGACACAGATAAGCATACCAGAGTTCAGTTCCTATAAATCTCAAGAACAGGCTAAACTCATCTGTGGTATCCGTGGGACACCATGACTTTGCCACTTGGTACACTGCTCACGAGCTCGAATTCCTGATTTTCATAATGCAGACAGCAGTGTTGTGTAACGGTTTCCTCCATTCAGCAGGGAAGCTCCTTAAACAGGAAGGTAAACAATTCAAACGAGCTTCAGGAAGTCCCTGAAATGGACCAGATTCACTATGCCCCTTCCTGCCAGTCAACTAAATGACCAAGCTACAAAGATGACTTGGGGAAGCTGAGCTGAAGAAAAAAAAAATGAAGAAGCAGAACCATCTCAGCTGCCTGGAAGAGGTTCAGACCAACTGAGGCACCCGGAAAGGACATGCTACATCTCTTGAGCTGCCTGTAGGCTTGTGCAATGTGTTCCTCTTAAGGTTTCCATCTCATGTGCTGGAGCAGGCTTCGGTGATGCAGCTGTCTTAGAGTCCTTTCTGCTCTTACAAGTCATCCCTCACCCACACTCCTGCAAATAACCCCAATAAAATCTCATTGGCTTACCAAAGTGGACTCGAGTGGTATCCGTATTTTGGTCTGTAATGCGGTCCCTATCTGTATGAGGTAAGTAGATGTGCCTATTGCATTTTCCCAGGGAAAGTTTCCTCACAGGATAGGTGCCTCCTCCATGGGAAAATGTGTCATCAAGATTCAGCATAGTAATTGGCTCTAACAAAACTATAGCAAGGTTTTCTGTTATTATGGCTTATGATGATTCCTGTCACCTTGACAGGATCCAGAGTCACCCAAGAGACAGGCCTCTGGGCATGCCTGTGAAGGGTTACCTTGATTTGATGATTGCTATGGGAAGACTCTGAGCGGAACTATTCCCTTAGCAGGGCGTCCTGAACCGTCAAATGGAGAGAGCTGAGCACTGGATAGCCTCTGTTGCTCTTTGCTTCTTGAGTAGATACAATGTGGCCAGCTGCTGCAGGCTGCTACAACTTGATATTTGCAGAAGAGATGGCCTACACCTTTACGAGTGAGTCAGAACAAACCCTGTCTCCATTAGGTTGCCTTTGTTAGGGTATATTTTCCCCCACAGCAACAGGAAAAGAGCAAGACACTATAACTGTCCTTCTTACGGCTGTGTTTAACCCTGAGGGGGAAAACTGACATCTTAATGAATCCTTGCAGTCTGATTAACGCCAGTTCCTCTCGGGACATTCACAAGGAGGGTGTTAAGGTCAGCCCATGATTTGTAATTGAAAGTTCATCAGAAGAGACAGTAAATTTAGAATATGGGCTAGTGTGTGAGCACGACATTTTGAGACATTCCAGCCTGACCAAGGAAATATGGGGTCTTTTCTGGGGCTAGTGGTCAGGGAGTGCAGGGCCAAGAATTTGAAGATGGAGGCCTAAGATGAACCGAGGAAAACTTTCTGGTCTTTTTTAGTCTATCTTAAAGGAGCTGAGCTCATCTTGCAGATCAGTGGCCTTCAATCTCTTTACCGAAGGACCCATCACGCTTAAATATTTGTAAGGTCTGTTACCAAAAGAAATATATTGCTTATTTATAAAAGAGAGCCATTGTATAAAATAGATCTAGGCTATCATTTTTATTAATGATATCTACATGGATCCATGCATCAGATAATCTACATATTGGAATACAAGGTAACTGTTAAATAACTGGACCATTATATTAAGGGGTTAACATTCAGCTCTTTTCAAATCATAAACAATATGGAGTTGACTTCAATATATTTTTCAATGTTAATTTGAATACATTTCATATTGAATGGCCATGATTAATGAATTGTAATAATGAATGATGTCCAGGTTTTCCCAATCTCAAACTATTTATATTCCTAGGAAAACTATAGTATCTTTTTGCCCTGCAAATTAATTGAAGTCTTCAGCTGCCTTAAAACTAACAGGGCAAACGATAAGCAATAGTGACAGTGAAAAATATGTTTATTCAATACACGTGGCTGAGCATCTCAGGAAGCCCCACACAGCTCTCCAACAATTCAACGCTCCTTTCTTGTCATCTCCACCAACAGGAACACAAGGCACAGAAATGGTCGGTGTCCATGGTCACACGGCCTATAAGAAGGAATTTGGGATTTGAACCTAGGAAGTCTACCAAAACCTGAGTTTGTAAATAGTCCTCTATTGTAACAGCTTATACAAAGGTGGTTTAAAATGGAGGGCATAGAGAATTTTCATAATACATAAAACATACCCACTGAAAGCATTTTTTTTAAAGAAACATTTAATTATATATAGAATGTTCATAAAGACATCTGAGATCTAAACACGAGAAGTGATTCCACTGAGTAATTACTCGCTCTGGGGGTTGATGCTGATTTTTAAATTAATTATTTCAATCATCACCCTAACTTTGTGATAAGCAGTCTTTGCACCTATGCTTTAAAGATGAGAGAGGAAGAAAAATATTTCCAGAAGCTAATTTTTTCAGCATTACAAAGACTGAACAAGTGCGTGTAGCCCGATTCAGTAGTAACCCTCATATATACAACTCTATACAGCTTCCTCTCACCTGCGAATTGAATGTAAAATATGAGCATCTATTAATTAATTTATTTAAAAAGTATTGAGCACTTAATAGTAGATGATCCAGTATATTGTAGCAATTGGGGAGACAGCAGCGAGCAGGCAGATAAACTTTCCACATTAGATTCAAGTGAGAAGCGAAGGCATCCAGCCACCCATTCATTACAGTAAAACTTAATGAGCACCAAGTCAAGAGACGTTCCACGGCGCCTTGGGAACCAGGAGTCTAATTAATTCCTGGCGTGGCAAAGCCCTTCTAAATCCTATTGTGTGTGTGTGTGTGTGTGTGTGTGTGTGTGTGTGTGTGTGTGTTAGTCTGCACAGCTCACAATTCAGATGATCCACGATCTGATCGTTCAACACATCCTCTTGCGAGCGGCAGTCTCTCTGCCTGTCTCAGATCTGGTGGTGCCATAACTTGCCGCTGGCCGTCTAGATTGGAACAGAACCTGCCAAAAGTCACTGTCGCATGCAGCGATTGCTTAGACTCCTGGTGTTCTAAGTGTGAGCAAGACAGGACAAGGAGAGGTGTGAGCTCGTGATAAGATGTTTGGGGCAGGACAGTCCACCAAAAGCCGCATGGGAGAACGTGTTGAGTTTTCTCCAGACCACAAGTTGAGTAGTACTCATTTCTTTTGAAAACTGTGATACTTTAATTTGTTCGTTTCATCTCTGTAGCCATGGCTTGACCTTAAACTCATAATCCTCCTGCCTCTTGGCCCCCTAGGTGTGTGCTGCTACTACGCCTGGCTTCTTCCCACCGTGGGTGATGCTTGGGAGCCGTGGTTTTCAAATCTCCACACTATGTGTACAGTGATAGTAAGGTGTAGAAAAAAAGTCAAATAACCAGTTGAGATATCTTTCCACTTCAGGTGTCAAAATGTTGTGTCTATTTTCTTGTTCGTTTGTCATCTTGGGAAGATACTCCTAAAATCTTGACCAGTTTTAAGTGCACTTGAGTGCTGTTTGGTAATCCACATTGTGGGAGGTTTGTTATTCCCGGTTCCTTCCTATATCTCACTTTTGACTTCTCGTCTGCTGTGAAAGACCATCTCCATCCACACACACTCCCGCTATCTCCACGTTCTGCTCACGCTCACCAGTGTAGGCTATCACATGTTAAAGTCTCTGAAATCACGAGCCAGCATGAAGCTTCCTTCCTCCAGCTGTTCTGTCTGGCAAGTATGGTAGCCACAATGACACAAACACAGACATTCAGTATCTAACGTTCATGTCACGCGGATCTGGATTTCCTTAGGCTGTCAGACTGAATACCGCCATGTCGCGTGCACATACGGGAGCTTTGTTTACTCTTTCACCTGTTAATGGCCACACGGTTGCTCCTGCCTTTTGCCTGCGGTAAATACTGTTGTAAATACTACTTTGAGTTCCTGCTTTGAGTTATATTCCCAGAAGCTGAACTTGGAAATGATACCTTAATTGTGTGTTTAAGTTTCTTAGGCACTATGGTACTGTTTTCCCGTGCCAAGAGTTATATGAATGTTCCAATTTATATCACGCTAACACTTGCTGTTTTTGATTTTCTGAAAATAGCCATTCTAATGGGAATGAGCAGTGTGTCCTTTTGGTTTTGAATTTTTTTTTTTTTTTTTGCCTCGTGATTAGTGATGTACCCTTTTCCATGTGCTTATTGGCGGTCTCTAGATCTTCTAGTATGTAAACTATTGGACAAATGTCAAAACTGTATAAAGTTCAAATACTGACCAATTGTCCAATGAAAAACTAGACCTAAAAATAAGTGTGTTTTGAGTAAATAAGATTCTAACTGCACTTTTCTTAAGAGCTTAACTGCTGTGGCCAGTGCCAACACATATCCATACAAAAGGACAGTCAACACATATTCCTGTTTAGCAATATCAGTAATTAGTTTTTAAATTCCCGTGGATTGGACACAGGATGGGTAGTAGATTCTGTGAAATAAATCCAAAGACCATAACCAATTGCACACTTCGTTCAAGACGGCATCTTGGAAGCAAGCATAGCTCTTTGGATAGAAGGCCAATCATTATTACAAGACCAAATAATTCGATTCAGGAAACACAAATCACCATAAAGAACAGTAGACCACAGGAGGTTGGATGGCAGGGGATGGGGGTAGGGAAGTGGAGATGTCACTCAGGATAAGGAAGCTCAGTGCCTTGTCACATGAAATGGGGGCGGGGAAGGGATATCTCACCTACGGGTGACAGATTTGAGGGAGCTCCTGGTAGCCATCCTCAAGCAACTTGAAAGACTGATGTGAGAAAAAGAGGAAATGGGCCTGGACTTTAAACAAGAGCAAGTGGATGAACTTGTCAAGCAGAGAGATTTCAACCCGAGATGAGCTGACCGCTCTGCTAATCACTTACGTCATTGTGCAATGAAATGGGAAGTTCCCTTTCCTGAGGAGGTTATGGAAAGGGGGGTAGGAAATCTTACACGGTTGTGGTGCAGGAAAAGCCTGCTCCTGCTCCAGGGGTCTCCTAAGCACTGCCAGCTCCCTGAAGGCAAGGGAATGTCCTCAATCCACAAGTAGCCATCCCAGCCCCTGAGAATTGATTGATCCCCAGCAACTCATAGAAAGGATGGCCAGGATGGCAAGATCCAGAGATGAAAAAAGCTCTGGGGGAAAGCTGGAGGGAAATTATAAACACAAAGAAAAACAATTGCCACTAAAAATAAGTACCGCCTCTGCCTCTCCCAGCCTGGCTGCCCCCACCCCACCCCCTCTTTCCTGTCCAAAAGGCAAATGTCTAGTGATAGATACCCTAAGCTAAGGGTGGATGAGTCAATCTCAAGAGCTGATTGCAATCAGTCGGTAAAGTCTGGGGAGGGTCCTGAATTGAGAGGGATTCAGATATTGTATCTAGGCTCCACAGGAAAGAGCAGGAAATTAATTAGCGCTGTCTGCTCTGAGCTCATGAGAAGTGTAGGAGAAGTTGTCAGAGCTGGTAAGTTGCAGCACTATGGTCCAAAGTCTTAGTAATCACCAGGGAGAGATGACGAATTATTGTTTGTAAAAAGAGGTCTTTGAGAAGGGGCGGGGGCCGTGCTCAACCCTGCTAGAAGCTTATCGGCCCGCGGAGGTTTAAAGCCTTCTGGCATTTTAATGGCGGCCACATCTGAGAATAAGGAAGCTGTGGCACCCCTCTCCCAGGGGGCTGCCTCTTTTCCCAGTCTCTGCCCGGCGGGGGCTTTGAGAGCAGCAGGAGAAGTTGAAACACCCGCTGCGCCCAGTGCTCTACTTCAGGCCCCGGAGACGAGGCTAATTGAGATTTTGCCTCATGAGGCGCACACCTGACTCCCATCCCAACCCCCCAAGACCTTAATCAAGGAACTGAGTGGAGAGGCGCCTTCCCAAAGTCTCTACAAGCTTTCCTCATATCTTTGATCCGTGACTGCTGGTCCCCGATCCAGTGAGCCCTGTGAGTGTCCCTGTCACTGCTGGATCAGATGCGGGCCCTCTGGTCCCTTTACCAGGTAACTGTGCCCACTCCCCTGAGGCTCCCGCCCACTTCTCAGAGGCCTGATCCAAGTATTATGGTGATGTCAGCGGCTTCTGGCTCCCTGCCTGCAGCCCACGCTTTCCTCCACACACACACATACACACAAAAAAAAGCTTCGATTCTTCTACCCCCATTGCTTTTAAGTTGCCCGTCCCCGGCCTGCCACAAAGGGCTCTGTTCTTCTTTCCCAGTCTGCTCAGCACAGACTCAAGGCTGCCCCAAGGCAAAGACTGGGGTTGCTGGGGTAGGTGGGTGGGGATAGAATCGGTCCTGGACTCTCACGTACTCTTCTCTGGGCATATTGAGAAAACGACGGCTCAGAGAAGAGAAGGGATTCATTCAAGGAGATGCAGCGTCAATGGTGGAGGTGCGGCCGGGACCTAGTTTTCTAGAGCTCGTCCTATGAGCGCCCACTTGGCTACACAGCCTGGGAGTGAGAAATGTGGTTTTTACTTTATCCCCCTCCCCCTTTAAAAAATGTTCCTCTCCTTAGCATTTTCCTCTTCTTCTCTCCTTCTGCCTGGCTCCCCATCTCCCCACCTTTGACATCTCCCCACCATAAGGAACGTCTGTGTCCCCACATAACCTTGGTGTCCTCCTTAGGTTGAAAGAAGGGCACTGAAGGGGGCCAGGGACAGAGAATCCCCTCTGACTTAACTGGGTCCCATTCTTCCCCTCTCTGTTCCCAGACCCCCTTCTCCCTCTCCCCGCCCCACCTTTAAAGGGGTGCTATCTTAATTTCCTTGTGTTTTCCTCCTGGTGGGATTAGAAGCAGTTATCTTACATAAAGGTGAGGTGCTTTTCTGCTAAGCAGAGCGTCCCCCTATTCAACTCTTTTTTTCTTCTGGGAGCACAGCCAAGGGGGATGGGGAAGGAGGGTGGAAGTCACCTGGGAAGGTGATGTGAATGCCGATGTTATCTGCCGAGGCAGGTCAGTGTGTTCTGCCTCAAATGCTCAAGAGACAGGAGTAGGAGTTCGGGTTTTGCAACCAGATACCTGTATAATGTGTAATAAATAAGGAACACAGATGAGATGGCCTTTTCTTATTTCTCCAAGCACAGGTTTCACTTGTGAAATGGGGGAAAGACGCTTCTCTCCACGGGGTCCCCAGCATGCCATCTTTGGTGGGCTCACAGCTTAGAGGAAGGTGGGCTTTGGGGAGTGACAGATGATCATCAAATCCAGAGTATTGGTCTCACAGAAAGAACAACATATAACGTGGGAAGAGCTGGGGATGCCTCTCCCAACACAGCCTCAGCTGTCCTGTGTAATCCAGCGAAAAACGGCTTGCTCTCCAATTCCAGATTCTCACATCCGGAAGGAAGGACACAAATCAAACCCGATGAGTGGGTTTCAGGTAATAGTGTCCCATACCTGTCTAGGGTTGGCCAGAGTGTGTTTCACAACATTTTCACATAGAAAAATAACAGCTGTGACATCATGGTGGTTGGGACGTCCAGATAAATGCCTGTCACTTTTATTTGCTTAACACAATGAAGTTCCAGGTAAGCGTTAGGTTTACAGAACAAGGTCAGCAACATGAAGATAAGATCACCCTCGAATCTGGAAAGAAAGACTGTCTTCGGAGCAAAGTGCAGCCTAATTGGTTCTTTACAGCCATGCCAACCCAGTACCACTTACTCTACCTGGACTAAATGCATCCACCGAAACAGATGGATTCAGGGCCAGAGAGATAGTTAAGGGCGCCCATCACCATGCCTGATGGCCTGAATCCAACACCTGGAACCAATATGATGGGAGGAGCAAACCAACCCCTGCAAGGTGTCCTTCAGCATTCATTCATAATCACACACACACACACACACTCATGAATGCATACACGCATGCATGCACCCCATGCACCCATGCATAAATAAATGTGGAAAACAGAAGAATTCATCAGACAAATGATCTCTCTCAAATGGAAATTCTAAAAAAAAAATGCTACTGATGACCCAACAAGTGCTTCCCAGGCACCCCAGCTCCAGCTCTCATAATCTCATGTCTATGTGGGCCTGAATTCATCAGGCTTGTTGGCCAGATAGTCTTAACACTAAGGATAGCTCACATGCAGCACACCTGCCCCTTCATCCAATTCTGTGCTCCAGCAGACATCACTAATCAACTGTTGATTTCCCACAAAAACTAAACATGACCTATTTCTCAGCATGCTGGACAGTCCGTAACAATCAATAAGCAAGCTCGTGGAGTGAAACCTGTCTCATCCCTGCATCTAAACCCTTGACTCACATAAGTAATTCCTTTTGTTTAGATGTCTGACTCACCAAGCAACCTTCTGATTAGAACATAGTTTCCCATGGATGTTACAGAAACCAGACAGGCTATCTGGAAGACAGGAGTGCTTAGTCCTTGTGAATGAGGAGATTCTTCACTATACATAGGTCTCATAAATTCGGCAATTGCAAGTCATTCTGCTCTTACAGAGCAGATTAAGGATCCTGACATTTGACAGTCTAAGGACCAAATGCTGAGCCCTCGCAGATCCACCAAGACAATGCTCCTAAGGAGAGCGTTCTCAGCATCATATGCATTCTTCAGATAAATTACTCATCTACTCTGGGCAGTGTGATGACACACGCCTTCACTATTTTCAGTCTCTAAAAAGAGTCCTAAGCAGCTTCACACGAGCGGTTCTGTGACTTAAGCGAGATTTGCTACTTACACCGAAAGGAAAATTGGGGGAACAGCAGGGCGCTTGTCTAGTATTCCTATAATATTGTCCAGCAAGCTAAATGGGAAAAAAAAGCTAAGGAGATAAGAGCCTAAAAAGAAGGTCCCCCACCCCGTCCCAATCGGGTGATAGTCAAACCTGTCTCAGTCTCCAAATAGCCACCATCAGAGCACCTCACAGTGGAATTTCGTCTCCATTTCCGGTTTCTGTGGGCATCTGTCTGTTGCAGATAGAAAATAAGAAATAAATGCTGGTGGAGTAAAGAGCCGCCTGTCCTTCAGCCACATTGTTCCTGCTTGGCCTTGTTTATAGAGTAACGCCGAGTCTTGCCTCGCATTAAGGCCATGACTGGCATGACCAATTTGGATTGCACTCCAAAGCCTCAGCTGGCTCCCAAGGCTTCCATGAAAACAGCACACTGTAGTAACGTGCTTTCTCTTGGAAGGCTGGCTCAGCCCCACGTCCTGCCAAGAACAAGCCTACATGTGTTTGTTTTTCAGTGAAAGTCAGCTCTTAAGCAAATGGCCTTACCTTGTGAAGAGGACTCAGTCCTTCCATGTATCGCTGTTGGAGGAGCAGGACGGGGCCGCTCTAGCTGTCCAGGTCTGAATCCACACATCCAACTCCTCAGCTGTGGCTGATCCAAATGTAGCTGGCTTTGGAACTAGAAGTGACTTCATGAACTGGAACCACAGTGGGGCCCTGACTCCGTATAATTAATGCCCTTCTTAGAAGAAGAAATTTTGTCACCCAGAGTCCAGGAAGGCATACCCACAGAGGAGAGACTTTCTGAGGGCGCACAGAGAAGGGGGCCTTTTGTAAGTCAAGGAGAAAGGCTCGGGGGAGATCAACACAGCCATCACCTAGGTCTTGGTTCTTCTGGCCTCCAGAATTATGAGAAAATCAGTTTCCCTTGTATAAACCGTCCCAGCCATTCTATTTTGTAGTAGGCAGATTTTCTTCCATGCTAAAAATGAATTTTGCCAACTTCAGACATGATTAGTTCCTGCGGGTCTCTGGCTAGGCCTGCAGAGGATCTAAACTCCCCTAGATGCTCTGTGTTACCCTTAACCCAGGAGGCTAAGAGGTGGTGGAGTAAGAGCCTTATATCTGGAGTCTGGAGAGAAGGCTCGGGGTGGGTAAGAACTCTCGCTGCTCCAGTGTGAGGAGCTGAGTTCAGAGGCCCAGCAACCACAAAAAAGCCTGAAGTGGGCATGTGGGTCTGTAACCCTTCCTTGGGGAGGCTGGGGACAGTTGGGTCCCCAGAGCTTGTTCATCAACTACTCTTAACCAAATTGGTGAGAGACCCGGTCTCAAATGCTACGGCAGAAAACGACAGTGGAAGGCATCCGTGCCGACATCTTGCCTCCATACACACATGCTTACATCTATACGCAAACACACATACACAAAGCAAACACGCACATATTCTACACACAAAAAAAGCACCAAGCAAAACTGTCACAACTTTATGCAAAACTCTGCAACAGCTCAAATCCCTCAGAGTGCAGGCTAACGCGGCCCTTGAGGTCTTCTTCCCACTGACTTCCACTGCACCCTCATGCGCCCTCAGCCCCGACTCCACACACACCCTTTTTAGCCCCCAAGCAAGACCCAAGGAGCTTCGAACTTGCTGTTTCCTTTCTCTAAAACGTCCTTCTCCCAGAATCTACATGGCTAACTCCAGAGCCTCCTTCATGCCTTGGCCGAGATACCACCATCTCAGCTTGACCCATCCTGAATGCCCATGGCTATCTTCCTGTATTAATCAGTTTTCTGTCACCTTGAGAGAAGAGCCAAGAAAACAACTCAAAAGAAAGGCAGGCTTATTTTTAGCGTAGAAACTGAACCTTAGAGTGTTCAGTTTCAGGATGCTGCATCCATCTCTCTTGGTCAGAGCATCATGGCAGAAGGCTGCAGGAGAACTGATCACCTCACCTCATGAAGTGGGGATGGGGTCGGGTGTTTAGGAAAATATGCACCCCAAAGGCACACCTCCAGGGACCCAGTGACCATTTTCCTCTTGCTCAGATAGGCCCTACCTCTTAATAATCCATTCAGCCGTGAACTCACTTCACAATCCCTCAATGAAGTCGCCAGCTGGACCAAGCCTTCAACATGCCAGGCTTTTGGAAGACACGTCCATATCAAAACCGTACACTTCCTAATTGCTTCCTACTGAATGGTGTCTTGTATGAGCTACATTTTTATGTTTTTATGATTAGGTTATGAACTATGTCTTTATATTTTCTATGATTAGGTGAATATAACCAAGGTTGAGTTTTCTGGCAGCCATTAAAAATCCAGTAACATTTCTCAGGGGTTTAGTTTTTGATCCTGTGTTGATACGTAGATGAGATGGTTAACTTCTAGGTCTGTCAGCTTGAAGATGGCCACACCGAGATTCAACCAGATAACCTTTTCTTCAAAGCCCCTAGTGGACAGAGAGTGCAAATGCATGTTTGTTATCTGCTGACACCTCTCCACCCCCACACACACCCCGCCCATGCCACCCCATCTCACCCCCGCCCTGTCCCCAAATCATCCAAAACCACCAACCAGCTTAGTCATAGCAAGGAAAAGTTTAGCCAGCTATGCTGCCTGTATATCTATGAGTTCACTACATTCTGTGGAGTAAGTTAGAGGGGTAGGCGTACAGGGTGGCCTTAACCACTAAAAAGAAAAGCAGAATCTACAGAGAATTTTGAGATCTTGAGCGATCACGTGAACCAATCATTGTAATACCTAAGACAGGACCCTGCTGGCTGTCAGCTAACTGGGGACAGTCTTCAGGCTATGAAGAATGTTCTCTCTTTCCTAGCTGTTTCACTGCTAAGTTCATCTTGTGTCTTTTGATGCTCTCAGGCCAGACGGTTGTCCCCAAGTCAAAGGCAGAGTCTCCAGACTGTTCTCTCTACCCGAGAGAAGACCTGATCAAGGATGCGACCATTCTGCCAGGCCTTCACCTCTGGGGAAGTGTCAAGAACCTTCTCTCAGAATAATATAACCCATCTCTGGCAGGTGTCAAGAGTTCCTTCTACCCTTTACCCAAAATCGCAGTATCTCCCAGGGAACCACTCACACCCTAAGTGAGGCTATGGAGGAACCAGGAATGAGAGAGGGGGGCACCAGAAAAGGGGGTCCTCCTCATCAGTGCTCTGCCATAGCTAGTTTATTCCTGCCTGTGGCCAGAGATGCTCACACATTCTCTGTGTCATCTGTCAGTCATCGTCACCATGCGCATATGCGATCTGCAAGCTTGTGGCAAACAAGACATGCCTCCTTCCTCTCTTCAGTCTCTACCTCCTCCCGCAGGAGTCTATATTCTAGTCAGAGATACACCAAAACTGGGTCTCTGTCTTCTGGGGCTCCCCCTCCAGCAGATAGGAATGACTCTACAATGGGTGACAAATGTCACCAAGAGAAAGACGCACAGTGTCTGCAAAGCCTGGAGGAGGGCAAGGATTGTACTCAAAGAAGGGACAGGTGAAAGGCTCTGTGGTCTGAATTCTGTTGAAAGCTAAAGGCAAAGTTTACCAAGGAGAAAAGAAGTTAAAGCCACTGGGGGCGGAGCTGAGAAAGCCAGGAGTCAGTAGAGAAAGCATTTGTCTTGCAAATGTGAAGTCCTGAGTCTGAGTCCCCAGCTAGGGCAAGAGCAACAGTCCTGAAGGTCTACCATCCCATGGTTCCTGTGGTAAGATGGGAGGTGGAGGCAGGACAATGCCTGGAGACTCATGGGCCAGCTAGCCTGGTGCACACAGTTGAAAATGGCAGTACAAGCCTGTCTCCAACAAGGTGGACAGCAAGGACCCACACCCAAGGCTGTCATCTGATTTCAACACGCATTCTGTAGCACATGTGTTGTCTCTGTCTCTGTCTCTGTCTCTGTCTCTCTCTCTCTC
>NC_022028.1:39244462-39245943 GCF_000317375.1 Microtus ochrogaster | reverse complement strand
CCCTCGCCTCAACTGCTGCCTTCCCGTTCCTTTACCACGTCTGCATTTTCTCTCAGAGAAAAAGCAGGTGGGGCCACAACAAAATGAAATGCCAGTAGGTAAAGGCGACCTTCAGCGGAGTCAGGGTGTCGGCCAGATGGACCCCCAGAACTTTTTAAGCCAGACACCTTCCTGGAGACCAATGCCAACATTAAACCTAGCACCAGCGTCCCTGCAGCTCTAGTTAAGCGACCCGCTGCCCCTGTTGAGCTCCGGGGTACGGCTGGCTCCTGTTTAGGGTCTCTTCTGTTTGGAAAACTTCTAATCACTGTAGGGTGGGCTGACTCCAGCTGCTGCAGCCCCACTTCCTCTAACCGCACCGGAACCGTATCACCCTCCTGCCCCCGAGAGAGTTGCACTTTTACCCCAGTCAGATTTCACCTCTGCAAGACTTCCTGTCAAGCCTTCCCTCCAGTCAGCCTTTCCCCTTCTGCGGCTCATTACTCAGCCCTAGGTTCAGCCGCTCTTCCTCAAACGCTTAAAAACATTTCCACATAATCTGAGCATTTATAGTCATGGGCCCTTTCTTTCCTCTTGATCAAATACAGTTCTCTGTGTCTTTCCAGCTCTTATTGTGGTATCGCTGACAAAACAGTAGGGGAAATTCAAGATGTACAGTCATGATGTTTTTGTATCCATTATGAAATGACTACTGCCATCAAACAACCTAGCGTATCTGTCGCCTTACGCGGCTACCCTGTACAGGCACAGTGAGACTGTTTCAGGCTAGCTCCCTTGGCGAATTTCAGGTATAGAACTCAATGTTTTTAACTATCACCACCCTGACAAGCATTAGATGGTCTCAACTTGTCCATGGCCATTTGGATTTCTCTACCTCCTTATGAACTGGGGCATGTAAATGAAAGAGGGTTGGACAGGAGCCAGAGAACTTGATTCAAATTCATTGGTGGTCAGGGTCCGGGTAAAAAGCAAATGGTGTATCTAAGGAGATTCTCAGTATAAAAGGGTCTTTAAAACCAGGGCATGAGCCAGGTTGACCACAGCTGGCAACATCTCATGAAGGATCCTGGAGCCAGCAACAGAAGTCTCACCATGTCTGGGTCTAAACAGAAACACAGGGGAAGTTGTCAATAGGACCAGAAAGGATGCCTGGCCAGAGCTGAGGAGGCTTTGGGTTGAAGATGCAGCACTGGGCTGGAGAGACAGCTCAGGTGGTAAGATGCTTGTGTAGCAAGCATGAGGATTTGATTTCCATTCCCAGAATCCATGTAAAAAAAAAAACAAAAACAAAACCTGTTTCACAAGTTGGCCCCTGTTTGTATCCCCAGTGGTAGGAGTGGAGACAGGCTGATCCCTGGAGCTCACTACTTTGTGAGTTCTAGGACAGTGAGAAACCCTGTCTCACCAAAATAAGGTGAATGACACCCGAGGTTGTCCTCTAGCCTGTATACCACACACACACACACACACACACACACACA
>NC_022028.1:39231240-39244312 GCF_000317375.1 Microtus ochrogaster | reverse complement strand
AGAGAGAGAGAGAGAGAGAGAGAGAGAGAGAGAGAGAGAGAGCGCATGTGTTTTAGATACCAGACAACACAGGCATTGCTTAGACAAAACCCCAAAGCAACAGGGAAAACTGAAAACTGGCCAAACTGGCCTTATATTGAAACCTCTAAAGTCACCACAGGCCTGGGTAAACCTTCTTTTCTTAGAAGCCGATTGTCTTAGACATGTGTTACAAGTAACAGAAAAATTGGCCAACAAAAGTTTACTTCAATCTTCCAGCCAATCTCTACAGAGAATGTTCTGAACCAGGGGAACGGCCGAAAGAAAGACAAGTCCCTTGTTTAAAGTAGAGGTTGGTGATTCCCAACACACTTAGAGTTATTCCTCTGTATTCATGAGCTTTACCTCCACTGACTCAAAAAAAAAAAAAAATTGGGCCAAAAATGCTCAGAATTACATTATTTCTATTCTGAACATGTCATTTTTTTTATCTTTGCCATTATTTCCCGAACACTACAGTATAACAACTATTTACATAGCGTTAGAGTCATCGGCACCCTAAGGATGGTTTAAATATAAAGGGGACGTAGGCAATTTGTATGGAGATTTGTATGAGTGGCTAAGGATCTTTTTTGTCTGCTGGGGATCCTGGCACCAATCCTTTTCCAAGGACAACTGTTCAAACTATAAACAGTGTAAGAATTATTTGTAGGATAATAATCTTAAGTTCAATGAAAAGCTAAAGAAAAGTGTTGCAATGAAGAGTTCAAGGTGGGTCTGATTTTTTTTTTTTTTTTTTGTATTTTTAAGCAGAATCTCACTATGTATCCCAACCAGACCTTGGGCTCATAGTTCCCCTGCCTCAGCTTTCTGAGCACTAGGATTATACATACATTCCAATACAAATGGCTGAAAATCTGATTTTTTAAACATTTCTTTAATGTTATTTATTTTATGCTTATGAGTGTTTCGCCCATATGTCTGCACGTGCACACTTTCATGCCTGGTGCTCTTGGGGTTTAGAAGAGGGCATTGGATTCCCTGGCCCCAGAATTACAGGCAGCTGTGAGCCACCACATGAGTGCTATGAACTGAACCCAGGTCCTCTTCAAGATCAGCAAAATACGCCTAACTACTGAGCTATCTCTTCATCCTTGAAAAACATTTATTTTTAATAGGATACTTTAATTCTAAATATTTTCTTCTTTGCATAAATATAGAAATGTCTTCAAACTCCAAATATCTTAGATGCCTAGAAAGAGCAAATCAGAGATGCTCACTTTGAAGGATGAAGGAATCTAGGAAGGCCAGTGTGGCAGTACACATCTCTGACCTCTCTACTCATGAGGCAGAGGCAGGCAGATCTCTTGAGTTCGAGACCAACCTGGTTTACATAGGGAGTTTTAGGTCATCCAGGGACACATAGTCGATCCTGTCTCAGAAACAAAATAATAACAATAAAAGGAAATTTAGAAAAAAGAGGTCAGAGATGTGGCTCATTTGGTAGCACTTGCCTAACACGTACAAGCAAAACCTGGGCTTCCATCCATATCATCACATACACCAGGCAGGGTGGTGTTGGTCTATAATCCCAGAACTCAACAAATAGTGATAGAGACAAGAAAACCAAGGTTTTAAAGCCCGGTAGGGCTACAGAGTGAGTCCAAGGCCATTCCGAAGTACGTAAAACTCTGTCTATGAAGCAAAGCGTAGAAAACATTGTAAGCTAAGCACATGTATTGTTGGGTTCATGAGCACCAAGAAACATGAAATGGGCAGAGAATGGGGAAAGACAATATTAGGAGATGGATGGAGAAAGAAAGGAAGAGGTGGACACCCTGAGAACACTGGGTGGGTATTTGAACAGCCTAAGCCTGAAGCACTGCACGAAAAGACGTCTCAGCCAGTGGTTGACTGTCTTAGTCTGGGAAGCACATTGTATTCGAGAAGTGACAAGTTCACCTGAGGAGGGCTTCCTGAGATGATGTGTCCATTGCTAACAAATACTCAGTCTGTGTGGCGCGACCTGTGTAACGGGGATCTGCGACACAAGATGACTGGATCTGCGACACAGGATGACTGATAGTGACACTGGCTCCGTCCACTTTTGTCCAGAGAGTAGAAAGGTCCAAAGGGTACTTCATATTAAAAGACAAAAAAAAAAAAAATTTATTCTAGCTTCAAAATGATCACCAAGATTGGAAGCCAACCAGACCAAAGGTACGTAAGGAGTTTATAAGAAAAATACTCAAATTGTCAGTCCATAAGTCAAATTTTGTTTCTTATTCAGATGCTGCAGGAGATAGTGGGGCCTAGTCTGCTCTTTATTTTTTTTTTCAATTTCAACTTCAGGAAACAGCTATTGTTGTTCAGATCTGGAGTTTCCATGATTCAATGATGAAATAGTTCAGACGAGGGGCAGTCATTCTGTGCAACACCACAGAACCCAATCCTGGCTTCAGATCTTTGCAGGACCTGGGTTCCATGCATTTGAACTTAATTTCTATTAGCCCAAGGCAAAGAGATGGCGAAATGAGAACAAGGTCTTCTTTTCCTGAAACCTACCATAGGACCCCAAAACATTTATAGTAAAAAATGGACCAAAACCTGTATATCTCCCTGATGTCAAAGATTCCATGGACCACACTCTTCAAAAGGCTCCCTCTATGTTAGTAAGCTGTTTTAATGAAATTCCTGAGCTAACAGATAAATCTCTGGAACTTGATGTCCTGCCAGGTGTGACAAGTGACCAATTTGATAACTCTCCTTTCTCGGCTCTGAGGTTGGCAAACGATTAATATCTCAGCTGGCAATATTAAGGAGGTTTTTTTTTTTAAGCTGGTTTTAAAGCTTTCCTTTTTCTTTTTAAGAAACTGATGACTAATTCCATCAAAGGGTTGATGAGGACCAATCCCAACAGTTGGTTCCGAGCCACTCAACGAGTGACACATCTGGAAATTTTCTCCCGTTTGAAAGCTGCTGTTCTTTTTTTTAAAATTTATTTATTTATTAAAGATTTCTGTCTCTTCCCCGCCACCGCCTCCCATTTCCCTCCCCTTCCCTCAATTAAGTCCCCCCCCCCCTCAGCCCAAAAAGCAATCAGGGTTCCCTGTCCTGTGGGAAGTCCAAGGAATCCCCACCTCCATCCAGGTCTAGTAAGTTGAGCATCCAAACTGCCTAGGCTCCCACAAAGCCAGTGTGTGCAGTAGGATGCAGAATTGAAAATTGAATTTTGCATGCTGTTCTTCTAACAACGTTTCTCGATGCATCTGGCGTGAGCAGGCCTCCGCGATAGTTGGATGAGCAACTCAACAGCATCACATGAGAAACAAGGCAGCTGACAGTCACACCTGCTTGTGAAACCAGCTAAGAAGTGTTTCGAATACCTCACGAACTTTAAAAAAAAAAAAAGATAAGATGAAAACTTCTGATTTGAGTTATTTCTAGTCTTAGACAAACTGCTTCCAAGTCATCCATGATGCCTTACTGACTGGAGGAGGGGGGATGTTTTTCTAGCTGTATGCAGGGGTTAGAAACAATTTTCACTTTCATTTCAAACCCCGAAAGCTGAAAGAATGTCACAGCCATATCCACTCTTCTTGAGATCTTTATCTGCATAGTTACATGTTAGGTGAGTCAAAATTGGACCCACCACTGACATGGGATTCAGGTGAAAAGTTATGAAGGGGCTAGAGGGATGCTATGGCCAGTAAAGTGCCTGCTGAACAAGCAAGCTTGCCTGAGTTCAAAGCCAGCGCCTATGTTTTAAAAAGATGGGGCCAGGCATGGTGGTGCTTGACTTTAAACCCAACACTCAAGAGGCAGAGGCTGACATAGATCTGTGAGTTCAAAGCTGGCCTAGTCTACAGAGTGAGTTCCAGGAAAGCCAGGGCTACACAGAGGGACCCTGTCTCAGATAAACAAAAACAACAACAAACAAAAAAGCTGGACTCTGGAGCTGGAGAGATGACTCAGCCATTGAGGGTCCTGGCTGCTCCTGCAGAGGATGGGGGTTCCATTCCCAGTACCCACATGGCAGTTTACAACCATCTGGAGCTCTGATACCCTGTCCTGATCCCTGCAGTAACCAGGATCACACGTAGTATACATACATATATATATGTAGGCAAGATACTTGGACACATAAAGTAAATGTTTTTAAACATTTAAAGCTTGGTATTGCAGTCACGTGTACCGGTAATGTATTGGGGAGCAGAGAGCAGGTTAACGACCTGGGTTTTGGTCTAGCCAGTCTAGCCGGTCTAGTCAAGATGGGAAGCTCCTCATTTAGCGAGAGACCCTGTCTCAAAACACAAGGTAAGCCTGGCAAGACGGCCAATCAGGTAAAGGATTAATTTTGATCCCCAAGACATACATGATGGAAGGAGGAAGTAATCCCCCCAAGTTGTCCCCTGACTACCACGTAGCACTGTGCACCCCCCCCACATACACACATGTAAACAAATAAATGTAGCAAGCAATTTTACATTGAAAATGATATGGAAAGCTATTGAGGAAGATGCCTGAGTTGACCTCTGACCTTTACACGCATGCTTTCACATGTTCTTGCACACCCGCACACACGCAAAGGACAACCTCTTTCAAAGTTGCGGTTGTTTCATTTTTGTGCGCTAATCTTTTAAAAAGTAAACACCATGACCTTAAATCCCAGTTAAAATGGAACACACTAGCTTAGCGGCCGAGGAGAACATATTTCCAAATTAAAACCAAACAAAACCGAGCAGACACGGAAGTGGCATTTTGCCCTTTGTGTGTCAGGCTTGTAGTCTTCCTTTAACAGTGTGACGTCACGCTGCTCTAAGTGCACCGTGACAGATGCGCAAACCTCAGCAGGTGCAATCACAGAATCCCTGCAATGTCTCTGGTTCGGCTACAGTGGGACCTTTAAACTCTCTGGAGGTATTCAGATTAAGTACTCGGCAACTCAATCATGGGTATTTGAGAAAAGATCATTAAACCAGCCGAAGGTTTTGTTTTTATTTTTCCATAAAAAGCAGAGAAAACTGGTTGCGGTCACCATAGCTACTAACTAATGATTAAACCAAGAAGGCAGAATAGAAATAGGTATGTATAGGTATCTTTGGAGACGGATTGAGTCATCAGGGAAAAAGTTCTCCGAGGTTCTTAGTTACATGACAGCTACCAATTAATTTTAGAACAAGTTGGGACTTCAGAACGGTTCAGCAGCTGAGCATAGAGGGTTCGCATGGGCTCTGCTCCTCTCTCTCTCTTTATCAAGAGCATGAGTTTGTTGGTTGATGAGCCAATGCCAAGACAACTTTGTAAGATCCATATTTTAGATTAGGCTTCCTTCCATGTGTGGCTCTTTCGGTTTTTTATCTCAGATTCTTTCTTTTTTTTTTTTTCCTCTCTTTTTTTCCCCCAAATTGTATTGTTCTTGTTGTTTTGAGACAGGGTCTCATGTAGCCCTTGGCTTTGAACCCACTAGGCAGCTGAAGATAGCCTATGGAGTCTTGGACTTCTTCCTCCTAGGCTTCCGAGATGACTCAAGACTGACCTCCTGACATTTTGAATCTGACATTTACTTTTCCTTCGAAGTAATGATTCATGACTACCCTGGCCTTCAGCGTTGTTTGCGCTCTGTTTCTCGGGCAAACGGGAAGAGCTCGAGGAAGACAAACCTTTTGACTACTAGTCCCAGTGTGGGACAAATCATGGGATCTCCCTGGGTGAAAAGGGGTTGGATGAACCAACTTTGGAGTCATGAGTATGTTATCTTTTTACCATTTAGGAATCTTGAATGTCCTGGGGACTCTTACAGAATAGCAAACACTTTCCATAGTGTTTAAATATGGCATTTCTCAAAATCCCTTTGACTAAGGAGCTTCTCCTTTCCGCCCCCCCCCCAACATAACTGGTGATTTCCCTTGTGAAATTAGGAAAACAAGCAAGCAAGACGTTTTTATGGATTTTCAGAGACTAGAACCTGTCTCAGCACTTCAGTTCTCAGATCTGTACAAAGGGACAGGACCAGGCCTCCCCAGGCTACAAGCCAATGATAGAAAATTAAGAGAATGATGCTTCTGAGTCATTCTCTACAAGCAGACTACTAGCATTCCCTTGGTCAGCTTCATCTTGCCAGTTCTGTTTTATGGGCAAAACACTTATTAATCAGTCAGCAATTAATAGGACTGAGTGGACTTAAAGCCTCCACCTTCTTTGTATAGGGGAGGCCACATTATTTGGAGGAGTTGTGGGGAGTCTGCTGCAAGCGATTCTACTCCTTCTTGGGGCCAGCACCGCCCCCCCCACTGGGTTCATGAATAGCGGCACCACCTCTTAAAGCGAAGATGGATCTTTTGATCTATGAGTTCATAGACTCTACCAGGAGCAAGGCTGGCTCTTCTTGCCACCCCTCCCCCCGCCCCGTATTTGTCTGCCTTTCCAGGGGCTCAGAAGCCCAGCAAGAGAGTAAGGGTGTTACTCAATTAAAAAACATAAAGGAAAAGGCGGCCCTCCCCACCTTGATGGTAAATAACCATGAGAGAGATGGAATAAGCTCCCCGTAAATGAAAATAACTCTTGGAGAAGCAGGAGCTGAAGATCTAAAGCTGTTTCTCAAGACGTACACAGGTTCCACATGGTCAGGGGGCTGTCGGGCTGCCATGGAGATGGAATTTAAGTATAGAACGTGAAGGGCTTCAGCCTGTGTGCGGCTCTTCCTCTCAGCCCCATCTTGCAGTTTGGTGTAAGAAAGCAAGCAAGGAAGCTATAAACTAGATGCAATCTGTGATGCAAGCATTCAAAGAACACGGGTACATTTTTAGAGTCATTTAAGAGAAATTATTTTTATTTTAGAATCTATACGTGTTGAGTAATTCTGCTATGAATCAGCCTGGAGAAGGCGGCTAGGAAGACCCAGGCCTTCTGCCAGCCTCCATCGCACAGGTGGGAGGGGAAGCTCCATCGTCGAACTGATTCTACTAAAGGGAAAAGGGCTCTGGGGCTTCTTAACAGGAAACTTTTCCTTTCTGGGCCCAGACGTTCACTCCGTTCTTGGCAAAGTAAGCCCCACCCCGAAAAGTAAATCAGCTAACCCATCGTCTAAGTTTCCATTTTAGGACTACTCTATAGGATTCAGAAATTGTCTCCAGAATACAGCTGAGAAGGTTTTGCTTAGGAAGAACCTATCATCCAATGCTTTCCTGTCCCTGAGGCATCCTTTCTTCTGAGGCATCCCCATGGGCTTCCTTACTACTGTTTAAACGTTCTTGACATGGGACCAACCCAGCGTCCCCTCCCCAACACTGGAATGTTCTTTGCATTTGCTCATGGCTTTCTTCTTTCTCAGATGGCTTTCCCACAGAGAAGCAGCTCTTCCTCCCGTCCCACCCTGTTTCAAGAGCACCATCCTTACCTGACAGTCTTCACCTCCATTTTGGACTTTGCTCTAGAATGCCGCTGTCCACCATAGCATTTGCTCATCTGTTTTACTCGAGATTGTCTTCTGCTTCTGGTGGGTTGGTCCAAGGTGATCGGGCTTTTATATTTCTTATGTGCTGCTGTAATGTCAGTAGTAAAGTATGCCTACCATGGCAAGCAAGTAAGTCTTCTTTAGGGGAGGGAGGGAGACTTGAATGGAGAGATGGGTTGGGATAGATGGATGGGATGGATCAATGAATGGAAGGATGGATAGCCTAGCTACTACCACCTCCCAGAGATCAGGGACCTGAGACAAGACCTGATAAGTTCTGAGGATGGTCTTAGTGAAAGTTCTAGGGAGTTCATCTGAAATCAGAGTTCTGATCACAGGACTTGGCAAGCACTGAAATCCAAGTGCTAAGAGCTCTCATTTCTCAAGCCTCCATATTGGCAGTATCGTTTAAAGCCCTCTCCACAGCCCTTCTTCCTAAGGCCTGTTGGCTTTTTTTCAAAACCAGGACATCACTCTCTGTCATGTCTGCCGTTACTATCACACTCCTCAAGTTCCGCTTAAGGATGGACAGTCTATTAAAAAAAAAAAAAATCCAGTTTTTCTTAAGCTCCCCAACTCCTCCCCTAAGCTAGTGATTCAACACTGGTGATGGCTCATCCACCCTCCTCTAGCCCTCACAAAATTCGTCATTACAAGATGGGTTTCGTCTTGTAGTTCTCTCCCTGACCTTCTCCACCATCATAGCTGTCAGGCCCCAGCAATGTCACTCCACATGTCTCTCTTCTGTCCCAATGGCCACAGCCCTGATCAGTTCTTCATTAGCTCTCACCCAGCTATTGCAATAGTTGCTCAACGAGTTTCCTATCTCCAGTTTCTTCCTCCTCCAACTCATGCACCGCACACCTGCCACAGTAATGTCCCCCAAAGAAAATATAGGAGGTCACTCTCACTAATCCCATTGGAACGTCAATGGCTTCTTAAGACTGGTGAGTTGGGTCATATCACCCTCTCTCCAGGCTTGTCATCTACTGGTTCCCTAAAGCACCCCACACAACAACTTGGTCTACCACACACACCCAAAGCCTGCTTGCCTTGGAAATGAAGCATGCGCTTTCTCTTCTTTGCATCCTGGCCTCCCCACCCTATTCTGCTTTTCCAGTCTAACTGTGCCCCACCCCACCCCCCACAAGACTCCTGAAATCCCACAAAGGGACCTCCAGTCTCCTGAGCCCACTGAAACACTCATCAGATCAGGCTCCAGACCGGCAGAGCTCAACCCTTCCTTCTCCCCATGTGCCCTATGTCAGACATGTCCCTTTCTCTGTCTCTCGTGTGTTTCTCTTCTCTTCGCTGCACTAGAGCAAATGTTCTCACATCCATAGTTTCAAGGAAAGAGACATCTGTGTCTCCATTTGACCCTTTGCATGACAGCCTTCCATGGCAGATGCCCACCTCTCTTCAGGGATAACCGTACAACTCCGTGGTCCTCTGGGGACCACCAGCATCCTTCCAGGGTCCATTTGTTGACTGCAGCTGCTGAGCCATCACACAGCACTCCAGCCTCTCCCCTCCCCTACGGTCAGAAGGCCTCGCTGTCCTAAGAGGACCACGAGTTACTCAGAGTCCAGTGAGCCGGAGTAACCCCAGCCAGAATGGCAAACAAGTGTTGCGCAACTTCCTCCGAGAGGAATTTTAGAGAGGAAAAACCATCAGGGTGAGAAGAGCAGACTTGATTTACCAGTTACGGCTGTTGTCCTGGGCTCATACACATTCTTCAGCTCTCCAGTGCCCTGTGGCACACACCTGGGTAGCTGAGGCATCTCATACTGCGGGCAGGTGATTTGTAAAACATGGGATGAGAGAATAAGGCAGGAAAGAAGAAAAGGAGGGAGGAAGGGAGAGACGGACGGACGAACTCGGTTTTATCTTTTCATGGACGCTGACATAAACAGGAAGACATCTACACTGTACGGCTGTGGCACTTGTAAGAGACCTCGGTCTTACTGCTCTCACCGAGATCTTCCAGCTGTTCTGAACATGTCTGTGCCCCATCAACACACATACCCACTTGCCACCAGTTCATTGTCCTTTTCCCTCGGCAACTCATAGAGCGGTGGGTCAACCTTCCTAATGCCGTGACCTTTTAATACAGTTCCTCACGTTATGGTGACTCCCAGCCACAAAATTATTTTTTGTGGCTATTTCATAACTGTAATTTTGGTACTGCTACAAACTGTGCTGTAAATATCTGATACTGCTCGATGTTCTTAGGTGACCCCTGTGAAAGGGTCATTCAACCCCCAAAGGGTTCATGACCCATAGGTTGAGAACCGATGTCTTAGAGGAAACCACACACGCTCCTATCTGTGTCTTTGGTACAAGGTTAAGTATTTAACATGCAGAGGATATTCAAAACCTCGGTGTTGATCATAGGTATGTAAAGTTAATGTTTCCCAAAGGTGGCACTTTCCTGTCACCTTTGTGCATTTCATTCTAGCCAAGTTCTCAGCCACCTGAACAGGTCATTTTGTTGCTTTCATTCGATCTATACTTTTTTCATGGCATTCTTTAAAGAAATATCTGTGAGGTCATAGAGATGGAAGTGGCTAGTTCTTTCACTAGTGCGTACTAAAACAAACAGTATTCACCCAGGTACCACCTGTGGTGAGCCGGTTCCTCTTGGAAATGTTATTATACTTTTTTTTCCCTCCAGATTGCCGCAGTGAAGCAGACAGATTCTGTAATGTAAATCTTCCAGCGGGATTTCCCTGTATTTCACCCAGTGCCCTCCTAAAGAAGAATATCTATTATCTTGATCTCTAAATGTTTCTGTGTGGCAACTGTCTAATTGGTGGAATACTCATTTGCATCAGAGAAAAGAGAAGATGATTGCATCCCAAATATCACAGTAAGGAGGATTCTAAACAGGGGATGTATTTTGGTCATGTTGGTAACTGATGGTAGATTGCCTCAATCCCTAACTTGCCCCTCTTCCTCATGTGTCCATGCCCCGTGTCTGCCCCAGATCTGGGAAATGACTCACAGAGCTCTGCAGAAAGATATGAAGTGAGCAAGCAATCAGTCACTAAGTGAAAATATTTATACATTTATTCAGTAAGGATACAGGAAACGACATCGCCTTGCAAATGTAGATGAGCTAAATATTGTTCGTCATTAACCCTTTAAATAATAGCAATTAATAAGAGCAGTTAATAAGACAATACGCCCAGGAAGGGCCAGGATTCACTGAAACTGGTAACCTCATTCTTTGATTGTGGCTGTGTGGCACGCTGTGACTATAAGCCGGCAAAAATTCTTCTAAATTTTGTATAATTTAGCAAAGCGAATTAAGGTTCAGAGATGCAGCATGTCGGCCTCCAGAGACCCAATCCACTGGGCTTAGCAAATATTCCATTCCTGAGAATGTTTGCTGCAGTCTTACGCATGGTTCCAGAAACCCAGGACCGATGAGGACATTCGGTGAACACAATCCACTAATGTCATTTCCAGGGGAGACTGCCCAGGTCTGGGGCAGACACTGGAGTCAGAGACATAAAGAAGAGAAGCCAGTTAGGGATTGAAGGAACCTACCACCCATTGCCAGCATGACCACAGGAACCCCTCCACCCCACCCCGTTCCATAGGAAGACATTGTATGGCATATTGCTTCACGGAGAGTAGAACATAAAACTTTATAATTGTGGTAAAGATGTAAAACTCGGTGTATGCATTCGTAAGAAGATTCTCAAGGAAGTAGCTCACTCTTGGGCAAGATGATGCAGCTTCCCAAGAGAGAGAGCAAGCACATGAGCTCTCCTATCAGACATCACATCTGCAACTCAACTATACCGGAGCTTCCTGTCTTAGGGCAAGTTGCTTCATTTCTTTGAGACTCCGTTTTCCTCATCTGTCAAAAGCAGCGGCTATCTCACCGAGATGCTGTGAGGAGTGCAGGGAAGGGCTTGTGTAAAGCACTCGGCACAGGCTGGCACACGGTCTCGCTGACTGCATTGTTGCTCACCCTGCGTGGACATGTCAATCATTGACTGTGTGCAGCTACCTCACAGGAGAGGGGATCGTGGGACCGTGTCACCTCTCCAGTTTTCTGTAGCAGGTAGGTCCGGTCCTCGTGAGGAGGGCAGTCTGTCTATATGCCTGCCTGGCTGGCCATGCTGTCATTTCCCATCCAGGCTGTCCTCGGCGCCCAGCTTTCCTCCTCCTATCCATTCCAAACAAAGGATTTGGTCCTGTCCCACAAGCTATTTTCGGCACCTTCACCAGATCCCACAACGTAGAAGATCAAGCCCAAGGTCTTTGTTTAAGGGTTTTCAAAAACCTAGCCTCAGACCCATAAGATGACTCAGTGGGTAAACGTCCTTGCCACCAACCCTGGCAATCTGAGTGGCATTCGTGGGGCCCAGACGACGGAAGGAGAAAAGGAAACAATCAAGAGCTGTCCTCTGACCCCCACACATGCCGTGGTCTGTGCTCACCTACACACGTGCACACATTCCCAAATGAATAGATAGAATAAACATTCCTGCAAACGAAATCCCTAGGCTGGACGTGTCTTCCAGCATCGTGAAATGTCATTTTCCGCCTTTGCTCTCTCACTTCCTAGTGCTCTGCCATCTCAGATCCCAACAGAAGAGTCTATCAAAACCATCCAGCCTAACACAACACAGTTTTCTAATTCCAGCGTGCTCTGAAGTGATGACTGGTGGCCTACACAGCCAAGGATGCCTGGAGTCGAGTCTGGCGACCCACATCTATCCCTAGCACTCCCTCCAGCAGCATGCCCGGTAGGTCTCTACCCCAGCTTGATGGACGCCTCCACAGAAAGTAATAGAGTAGGCTTCGTTTTTCCTGCTTCTTTGGGAAAAGGTCATCTCCGGGTCTTTACTTTTGTGCTGTTTTATCGCCTTTGAAGGTAGTTACCTTCTTATTCTTTCTCTTCCTTCCATGGTCACTGCAACCTGAGTTGAACTGCTAGATTTCATGGTCTGTATCTCAGTCACCACCAAGGTCTACTGCCTGGCATAATAGCAAACACATGGGAGATGCCCCCAGGAGTCTAGGAGGTGTGTTCAATTACCCATTCATCAGTCTTGATCCTAATGACTCCCCCAGCCAAGCTGAGCTGCATTCATTTGTACAGAGTGAGTCTGACCTGATCCATGCTGACTCCTTGTTCTTTCTGATGACCTCCAAAGTCATCACGGTAATTTGAATGTAAACTGATCCCCGTAAACTCATAGGGAGGGGTGTTTAGGAGATGTGGCTTTGTTAGAGTAGGTATGGCCTTGTTGGAGGAAGGGTGTCACTGTGGAGGCAGGCTTTGAGGTCTCATATATGCTCAAGCCACACTCAGTGTCTCAGGCCACTTCCTGTTACCTGTGCAATCAAAATGTAGCTCCTTCTCCACACCCAGCTCCTTCTCCAGCACCATGCCTGCACGCTGCCATGTCCTGCCTTGATGATCATGGACTAAGCCTCTGAAACTGTAAGCCAGCTCCAATTAAATGTTTTCTTTTATAGGAGTTGCTGTGGTCTTTGTGTCTTTTCACAGCAATAAAAACCTAACTAATATAAACTCTAATTAATATATGTAAATCCAGTATTGCAAACCCTACACATTTTTTCACAGGACAGAATTGGGATGCTTGGGAGAAAGAA